>NC_052358.1:61825340-61871532 GCF_009727055.1 Benincasa hispida | reverse complement strand
AAGGTGAAGTCAGCTTACATTGATAAAGGGAGGATTAAACATTTGGTTATGTAGCCAAGTAGGTTCTGTCAATCCCACGAGCAATTTGAACGCCTATAAATAGGGAGTTGGGATTTCATTTTCAAATCACACAAAAATCATAAATTTCGTAGAGAAAGTAAAGGGCAGTGAGGGTTGAGAGGAATGTATCAAATTTGGACGAGGAGATCTTCCAATCTACTCGTGCGTTTAGAGTTATTCCAAATCCATCTAAAATCTCTGGAAGTTTAGTTTTCAGAGTAGGATGCCAAAGGAAAAGGCTCAAAGGAACTGGGCTGGAGGTTGAGAAGAAGGCAGAAAGGTTAGACTGTCGAATCAGTCTGGGCTAGTCTTGAAGATTTTGAGATTCCGGACAAACCACAAGGAATTCTGAGCTGAAAGTTTAGGGTAAGATTCCTAAGAAATTTTAGAATAAGTTTATAGAAGAAAGTATTTCCAAATAGGTTCGGAGCTATGAGTAATCTAAGTTGTAATTTGAATATGGATTCTAGGGGTGAAAAAGGGACTCGAGGAGCTACTAGAGTGAAAAGTTCCTAAGAATTCGAGGTGAGTGGCTAAAATGTTTTTAAACTGTTTTGATTACAACATTTATAGAAAGTATGTTTGCGAAAATAATTTTCATGCCTACTAGTTTTATAAAGTGATTTCCAAGCAAGATCTGAATTGTGTTGTGAACGCATGCCTATTGTTGAAAAACTATTTACATATGTATATGTATTGATTTTATCCAGCATGCGTTACCATCTTTAAAGCCATGTTGTATATGTGTTATACTGTACATACTTTAAAGAGAAAAGTTGTTTATAAATAGTTTTGGTAGAATGCAATGCCGAAGTACAAGGAGAAGGCATCCACCCACCTAGATACTGAAGTACAAGGAGAAGGTATCTATTGGTACTGAAGTACGTTTGAGAAGGTACCAAGCCAACGGGATACTGAAGTACGTTGGAGAAGGTATCTTAGTAGCTCGATACTGAAGTACAAAGAGAAGGTATCTGAGTAGTAGTACCTAATGTGTGAAGGTACTTAGTGTGGCCACAGGTGAATAAAGTCAGAGATTGAGCAAAAGGGTTCTCTCTGGACTAGTAGTTGGTATTGGGATTATTTTACCAGCTATACAGTACTTTGATTTGAGAAATGATTTTTTACTGTTTTATGTTTAAAATAGTTTTATATACATTACGCTTGGAAATTATTTATGCTACAAAAGTTTATATTTCAGATAAAACTATTTTCTAAAATATGCATGAGAATTTACTATGTTTTCTTGGTCACTCACTGGGCATAAGCTCACCCCGTTTTCAAATGTTTTTTGTTCCCCCCCCCCCCCGGTAGCGGTCAAATCCTCTAAAGACAACTCAATTATCTACTCTGCCACTAAATGACGAAAAGACTTGTAACTGTTTGTTAGGTGGTTACTATTAATATTGTACACATGTTACTATTGTTCATATAGGGACTAGAGTTTATTGGTTTTGGGACTTGTAAATCTAATGTTGTAAATACTCTAAACATATTAAGTTCTAAGTTAATAAATTGTGGGCCTACAGTCGTCTCGTTGTATATGATTTTTATTTGGTATCAGAGTTATTCCGCAAGAGTTTTTAGGCAGTAAGTGTCAGCCTAAGTGTTATACTGCTACAGCCACGCCTTTTCTAGGCTAAGAGGGTGATCTGGGGCGGGTGTGACATTTTATTATTAAAGAAATCAAAGACTATGTGAAAAATAAAAAAAAAAAAAAAAAATTATTTAAAGAAAATATTATTTACAAGAAGAATATATTGAAATCATATCTTGGCTTTCCAAGAATTTGGATCTATACCTCAAGAATCTCAAATAGCAACCTTCCAAAAGTTTGAGTCCCAACGTTGGAGGATTTTTTTTTAATGCAAGAATGGGGTGTTTATCAACTCAAAAAAAATGTATAGACAATTATCAATGAAGAAAGACAAAAAATGAATAAATACTTTACAGAAAACAACATTTAAGAACGTGATTCAATGAATTTCATGCCACAATTGTTTCAAAATAATGGATTTTTTTAAAATAGTGTTTTTTTAATAAATAATGACAAAAATAGGGTTGGAGGGAAAGTATTCCCAAAAATAAGTTTTTAAAATCAGTGTATCGAGTACACGATTACACCTAAATTGTGTATCGGGTACATGAGTCCCTATTCATCTAGCATGCGTAGTCTACCGTGGCAGTCATGCAGGGTTGACTGAGAAAATCGTGTACCCAGTATACGATTACCTTAAGTCGTGTACCCAGTACATGACTTCCTCGCCATTAAATCGCCGCCCGCCCCTTCTTCTTCCTCACCGAGACCTTCTACCTTCCTTCTTCCTCACCGATAACTTCGAACGATTTTGCTCCATTTTGCTTTCTGCTTTCCAAAATCTTGCTGCTTTTCCTCACCGAGTCCTCCATTTCACCGAGTCTTCGATTTTCCTCACCGAAATCTTCCAAAATTTTTATTTTGCTCGATTTTCCTCACCGAGTCCTCCATTTGTTCGTCCATCCAAAATCGTTCGAACGCTTTTATGGTAAAATTCTTTCTCTAGTTGTTTTTCAATATATTTTAAACTTAGAAATATATGTATGTTTAGGCTGATCTTATATTTCTGTGGTAAATCTTAGATCTGTATGTATGTTTTTCAATATATTTTATGTATCTTGTTCAATAAAATTCTTTCTCTAATTCTATGCTAAATCTTAGATCTTATATTTTTTTTTTATTTGTTTGAACTAATTTAAACTTAGAAATATATGTATGTTAAACTTAGAAATATATGAATTTGTTGGACTAATCTTATATGTATTTGTTGGGCTGATCTTTTATATGTATATGTTTGTAGATCTTAAATCTTAGATTTTATATTTTTTTATTTGTTTGGGCTGATTTAAACCTAGAAATATATGTATGTTAAACTTAGAAATATATGAATTTGTTGGGCTGATCTTTTATGTATATGTTTGTAGATCTTAAATCTTAAATCTTATATTTTTTTAGGTTGATTTAAACTTAGAAATATATGTATTTTAAACTTAAAAATATATGAATTTGTTGGGTTGATCTTATATGTATTTGTTGGGCTAATCTTATATGTATATGTTTGTAGATCTTAAATCTTAGATCTTATTTTTTTTATTTGTTTGAGCTGATTTAAATATATAGTTTATAAATTTTAGACTTAGGCTGATTTAAATATATAATATTTAGATCTTATATGTTAAACTTAGAAATTGGATTTTGTTGGGTTGACATATTAACATTTTTTGTGTCAACTATAATAGTTGAAAAAATCATAATAAATATGTTGATGCGTCCTGAAGATTTAGTTATTATTGAACCTGGAAATGATGAAGATAGTGACATTGACGTTGAAGTTGATGAATTATTTGGAAACGACAGTAGTGGTGAAGATGATCTTGAGTTGGTACCATCGGAAATGTTCACCCAAATAGATTGAAAAATGACAAATTCAATGTGTGAACTAGGGTCTACTTTAGAAGAAAGGAATATAGGTGTGATAACTGTAATTTAATACAAAAAGAAATGTTGTTCAATACCAAAGAAGATTTACAGTTTGCTGTAAAAAAATATTATGTGACAGAACACTACAAAATTGTGGTAATGGAATCAGATAAGGATCTTTGGTATGTTAAATGTAAATCATGGAGTGACGGTTGTGCTTGGAGGTTACGGGCATGTCGGCGTAAAATTCATGGGATGTTCGAAATCACCAAACTTCAAGGAGAACACTCATGTTTGTTTTCAGAATTGACACAGGATCATTCACAGCTTGATTCAAATTTCATGAGTATTGAAATTCAAAATTTGGTTAGAGCTGATCTTGGGAGCTGATCCTGGAGTACCTGTGGCTCTACTCCAAGAAGCCATTAAAAAACAATATGGCTATAATGTCAATTATAGACGGGTCTGACAAGCCAAGAGAAAAGCGTTGATTCGGAGCTTCCGTATTGGCCGAATGCTCTTGTTCATTACAATCCAGGAATACGAACAGATTGGTTTTTCCTTCCCTCTAATGTGTCAGGTATGACTATTTTTGGACGAGTTTTTTGGTCTTTTGGTCATGCAAGAGAAGGGTTCAATCATTGTAGGCCATTAATCCAAATTGATGAAACTCATCTCTATGGAAAGTATAAGGGAAAATTATTGACAGACGTATCTATTGATGCAAATGGACATATATTTCCCATTGTTTTTGCTATCGTCAAAGGTGAGAATTCATCCAATTAGTCATGGTTTTTGTGGGCATTGCGTGAATATGTTACCCAAAAAGAGGGTGTTTTCTTGATTTACGATAGACATAAGGGTATTCTTACCGCAATTAATAATGAAGAAATTAGTTGGAGTGAACCCAGAGCGTACCATTGAATTATCATTTACATAAGGCCAGAATTATCATTTACAGAAGTTCATCCAAGAGAACAAGGTCAGCTAAAAAATACACGCATTCATAATGAAATGGTTTGGAGAGAAGCAAGCCAAAAAGTGCTATGTACAATTTGCAAAAGAAAAGGATATAACAGACGCACTTGTCCACAATGTACACTGGGTGTTTTGTTGTCTTCTGGTCATTAGGTGTATTTTTTTTTACTTGTATATTTTATATATATTCTTTATGTACTTATATTTTTCATGTAATTGTATATTTTATGTATTTGTATTCTTTATATATTTATATTTTTCATGTACTTGTATTCTTTATATACTTATAATTTTCTTGTAATTGTATATTTTATGTACTTGTATTCTTTAAGTACTTATAATGAATTAATATAATTGTATTTTTTTATGTACTTTTTATGTATCTTTTTTTGCATGGATTTTATTATGTAATGTAATTTGAACTTTTTAGGTAATGGAGTCTGGTCCTTCTAATTTGTACCAACAAAATACGTATCATTCACAGACAGTATGAGATAGTTCTTCCACTGTAGTATTGAGTTGTCGGAGAAGGGAGGCGACTGCACAACATACTATCCCATTTGATCACCGCATTATTTCATATGTTCAGCAGGCAGGTTTTCTTGGGGTTGCACAAATTGGTTCATCCAGCTTGATTGGCACCTTATTACTGCTCTAGTTGAGCGCTGAAGAACAGAAACTCACACATTTCACCTGCCTTGTGGGGAATGTACGATTATGCTGCAGGATGTTGCCATACAATTTGGGTTACGAGTGGACGGACAACCATTGACAGGTTCACTATAGTATGACTGGAAGAACGTTTGTGAAGAGCTTTCAGGCGTTCTACAAGAGGATCTGAAGGGATCAAGATTGAGTATCCCTTGGTTGGCGCCCTAGTTTCCAAAATTACCTCCCGATACCGATGACATCAGCGTACGTAGTATGCACAAGCATACATCCTACAGCTTATTGGAGGATTTTTATTTGCTGACAAGTCAAAATACTCTAGTGCATCTTAATTAGGGGTGTTCAAAAAACCCGTTAACCCAACCAATCTGGACTACCCAACCCAAACCGCAAGGGTGGGTTGGGTTAAAAATGTTAAAAAATATTAATTCGGGTTGGGTCTCAGGTACCCATTTCATGGTCGGGTCAACCCGACCCGACCCGGATATATATATTATATATATATATATTATATATATATATATAAGTTAAAAAACAGTCCAATTAAAAAAAAAAAAAAAAAACCAGAACGTGACCGGCAACCTATGCCACAACTCGAAAATTTTGGGTTAGGTTGGGTTGGGTTGACCCTCCAAAAAAGAATTAATAGGGTTCATTATTAGCCAACCTGAATTTTTGGGTTGGTCCACAAAAATCTTCCAACCCGGCCCAACTCGGACTATGTACACCCCTAATCTCAGTTCCTCCCACTATTTTCTGATTTCGAGCACGCTGGTACGTACTCATGGGGTGGTGCATGTCTTGCATGGTTGTATAGAGAACTTTGTCGGGTTGCACAAGCGTTGAAAATAGCGGGGCCATTGATACTATTACAAGTATGGGCTTATGATCGATTTTCAATTATAGCACCACAAGTCCAACTACAGGCCCCAAATCATTGTCCACTTAATGTCAAGTATTATTCCATTTATATATTTATTTCGTTACCATTTTATGTAAGAAAATAAATTAATTGTATTTTTTATAATTTCAGATGGAGTGGTGTATTAGCTGCCTCTGAACAGTCAGAAATATGTTGCTCACAGAAAAATATTCGACATGCTGATGCACAATCAAGTAGTAAATGTGTATATAAATGAATATTTAAAACAATTTATATGTATACTCTTTTTTTTGTCAGGTTATTTCGACGCCATACACACATATTTGGTCATCCTTACCTGATTATTGTCGTGATGGTGAAGACATCTGGTTGACCATTAGCCCTCTTATATGCTTCCATATAGTAGAGTGACATCATCCAGGTCATGTGTTGAGACAGTTCGGTCTGCGACAAACGATACCTTCGTTGTTCTATACACTCCCAGCACTACACCAGATCGATTTGAGAGGTAAGCACGACTAAAATTGGCAAAGAATCCATGCGGAATATTTATCCTACTGGCATGGACGACATGATCATTATGCACAGGGAGAATTAACAAATGGGCCAGCTGTATCAGACGATTACTTTTCCTAGTACAATTCGATCACGAGGCGATTTATCACACCTGACGGCGCTTACAATTACTGCATGGTAAGAGATTTAAAATTAGACATTTTTCATATATATGATATGAATATGTTTAATATTTATTTTTTTTATTGTACAGAATAATTTTATTGGCGATGTTCAACAATATTCAGTGTAGAACAACTTACCAGAATTGGGTTCAATGTGTTAGCAAACATTGGTCAACGTAGAAGGTATTATTCAACAAACAAGACGACTCAATGTTGTTGACACCGATCGAAGACGTATTCTTCGAGACGACAGTGACAATAGGGTGAACCTAATTTAGAGGGACACGAAGACAACCCTTATGAGGGGTAAGGGCCAGGGAGGTCGTTTTTAAATCCCACATTGTATCATTTTCAAATTGTAAATTAAAGAACTAACTATGAATATTCTTTAATATCATAGTATTTTTTTTAATATGAGTGCAAGATGTTTTCATTGTAGATTAAATATATAATTAAGTTTAATAATGAAGGAATTTGTGGACCAATTTCTAAAGTTTTAATATTATTGTATATCTACAATTAAAAAAAAAATAGTCAACAAACTTTTTTAAAAAAAGAAAAAAATTATAAGCAAATCGTGGACCGGGTCCACGAGTTTTCTTGACCGGTCAACTAGTCAGCTGACGTGGTGCTGACTAGATTAAATGGTACTTGTGTACCAGGTACATGAGTATGCCACATGGAAATAGTGTACCCGGTATACGATTCTACTACCCCAATTTTGTCAATAGTTTTCCAAAATACCTATTCTTAAAAAATGTTTTCCTCCAACCCTATTTTTGTTATTATTTATTAAAAAATATTATTTTTTAAAAAAAATCTATATAATGACATAAAACAAACAAATAGAAAAGGAAATGTAAATTACAATACTGCTTTTAATATGAAAAATGCAATACTACCCTTAATATTCCCCCTCAAGATGGCGAGTGAATGTCGATCATATGCATCTTGGATAATAAGGGAACAAAAACTTTGGATGAAAGAGCTTTGGTGAAAATGTTTGCAAGTTGTTCATGAAACCGTACAGGAGAAGCTTCACATTTCCTTTAACAACATTTTTCAAACAAAGTGACAATCTAACTCTATGTGTTTCGTTCTTTTAAGAAATATAGGATTAGTAGCAATATGAAAAGTAGCTCGATTATCAGAGAAAATGAGAAAGGAGAAGTAAAGTAATTTGTAACTCAGTATGTAATTGTGAGATTCAAATAATTTTACAAGTATTAGTAGCAAGAATCCTATATTCAGCTTCAGGTGATGATCTAGAGATAGTTGTTTGTTTCTTAGCCTTCCAAGAGATAAAGGAATCACTCATGAACAAAAAAAAAAAAAAAAAAAAATCAGTTGTGGAATTACAAGAATCAACACAAGGCGCCCAATTAGAATTTATGTACGCCTTAAGCTAAAAGTCAGTACAAGGGCGAAGAAGAATCCCTTGACCTAGAGAACTCTTCAAATATCGAAGAAAATGATGAGTGATGGCAAGATGACATTGACGAGGCTGAGAAACATAGTGACTAAGGCTAAGAAACATATTGACTAAGCTTATGAACAAAAAAGACAATATCGGGTCTGAAGATAGTGAGATATAAAAGCTTTCCAATTAAACAATGATAAACAGTTGGATCCTGTAACAAAGTACCATCACCAAGAGACAAGTGCAAATTAGGATCCATGAGACAATTTAAAGGTTTACAAGCCAAAAGACCAATATCTCCAAGAACCTGCAGAACATAATATCGTTGAGATAGAAAAATACCTTGAGAAGAACATGCAAATTCAAGCCTCAGGAAGTAATAAAGATCCCCTAAATCCTTCAAGTTAAAAATAGTATTCAAATGAGTTTTAAGGTTATTAATAATTTCATTGGAAGCACCTGTTAATACAATATCATCAATGTAAACAAGCAGAGCCATAAAAGAGGCACTACATCCTCGGATAAAGAGAGAATAATCAGATTTCAGTTGTTGAAAACCAAGAAGAAAGAAGGCATTAGAGAGCTTGTCAAACCATTGTCTAGAAGCCTTTTTGAGACCATATATAGAATTGTGTAACTGATAAACTAAGCACTCCCCATGAGTTGCAACAATGTTATGCTTATAGCCAAGGAGCAAGTCCATATAAACCTCTTCTAGAAGATCGTCAGGCAAGAATGCATTGTTCACATCAAGTTGTGCTAAAGGCCAATTATAAGAAACTACAAGAGTGAGTAAGACTTTGATACTGACCATTTTGGCAACTGGTGAAAATTTATTAATGTAGTCAAGGCCTTCTTGTTGATTATATCCTTTGACAACCAACCGAGCTTTGTAACTCTCAATTGTGCCATTAGAATGATGCTTAACTTTGTATATCCACTTGCAATCCAATGGAGTGTTGACTTGAGAAAAGAGGAACAACTGAACATGTATGATTATTCTCCATAGCAATTAATTCACATTTCATTACTTGTTGCCAATGAGGGAATATGACAGCCTGATGGAAAAATTGAGGTTTGTGGGATGTAGGAATTTGTAGCACAAAATTCCGATAGTCATCAGATAAGTGAGTATAAGATATAAAAAAAAAATTGTGTAAAGGATACTTTATAAAAGTGGCAACACTTGAGTCCATGACATCTTGGGATAGTAACGTGTTACAATGATAATCCCTCAAGTAGTAAGGAGGTTTTGTAATCTGAGAAGACTTTCTGAAATCCACCTGTTCTACTGTCCAAGAAGATTCAAAATAGGCAATACACTATCATTCGGCATAATATCATCGCTACTAGAGCTCACTGCTTCATTATCATGAACAACATCCAAGAGAGGAATAATGTCATTGGGAGTAGCGGGAATCTCAAAATCAAAAGACTTTGGTAGAACAACATTGTAAAAGGTTATTTTCAAGTGAGTTTGATCAACCATTAAAGTAAAAAGTATGATCTGCTCATGGAAAACAACATCTCGACATATAAACAAATGCACATGTTCAATATCATACAATTTATAGCCCTTTATACCAGTAGGATACCCAACAAACATAGTAGGAATAGCTCGGAGATCAAATTTAGACCTGTGAGAGGATAAAGTGGATGCAAAACACAAACACCCAAAAGACGTTAACATATAATAGTCAACAGGTTTACCATATAATCGAGTATAAGAAGTCTACCACTATAATAATGATGAAGGAGTACAATTGATTAAAAAAATAGCAGTAAGAACATAGCCAGTCCAAAATTGAATAGGGACTTAAGACTAAAAATATAAAGATCGAGCAACGTTCAATAAATGTTGATACTTCCTTTCAAAAATAGAAATTTTTTAAGGTTGAGCAACACATGAAAACTGATGAAGAACGTCTTTAGAATGAAAAAAAATTCTGAAAGAGCGAGCTCTAGGGTATTATCTGATCTAAAATGTTTAATTGGCGCACCAAATTGAGTTTCAACCATAGTAAAAAAAATGAGGTACAATGATCAAAACCTCACGTTTTTCTTTCATCATAAAGGTCTAGGTAAAATGAGAATGATCATCCACTATGGTTAAAAAATATTGATAGCCATCATGAGAAGGATGTTAATAAGGTTCCTATATATCAACAGTGTGTTAGTTTAGAAATATGACAAGTAACATGATTATGTGATACACAAGAAAAATTCTTTTGTTTGGCTAATTGACACTTAGAAGAAGGAGAATTAAAATTCTTGGGATCAATATGAATCACATCCTTAAGAGCAGTCATATGTTTAACAGAAGGATGGCTAAGATGATAATGCCAAGTATCAAAAGTAACAACAAGATAAGTAACATACGAAATAGAATCAGAAGCCACTAACTGAAGATGAATGTCCAAAGAATACAATCCATGAGCAATGTTAGCCTTGCCAATCGTTGTTGAAGAAGACTTATCTTGAATAACATAGAAATCATCAACAAATTAAATGGTAAGAGGAAGCTGATGAGTTAAAGCACTGATTGATATAAAATTGAAGGAAAAGGCGAGAATGTATAAGAAATTAGTCAATGTAATGTTTGTACTGAGATGCATGTTACCCACAAATTCAATAGTAATTTGAGAGGAATTAGAGAGTAAAACGGACATCCCCCAAACGGCCCTTAGATCATGGAAATATTTGAACGATCGAAAAATATGGCTTGAGGCACCTGAGTCTAAAATCCAACTATCAATCATAGATTCAAAAAGAGAAACAGATGAGCATATACCTACAACATGAGAGTGTTTTGACTGGATTTTGAGGACACTACTTTGGCCAAATGAGTCTGCAACATAGGCAAGAGGTTTTGACACTACTCAGCACTGAGGGAAGCCATAGGGTCCACTTAAATAGAAGAACAAGTTCTGGTTGCTGTTGAAATGGAGGATTTGACTAGTTTTGGAGGATGATGAAGGAGTAGAATGTTGATGAATATATTTCCGATAACCGTGCAGATATCCATGGAGTTGATAACATTTATCTGTGGTATGTCCTGGAATGTTACAATCGGACGATCTCAATGTTTATTATGTCTAGTGGAGTTTTGTGACTTCGAATACTAAGTATTTGAAAGAGATGATATATTCCTAACAGGAAAGGCCGCATGAATTTGTGACATATAGGAGGAGGTAGGAAAAGAGCATTGCTCAACTTCTTGAGTAACAAGTACGAACGCTTTGTTAATGGAAGATTCAGGCTCCATCAATCAGATTTAAGTACGAACTTGAGCAAAGGAGTCATTCAATTCCATGAGGAAGCAGACCACATATTCAGTTTGATAAAAAAAAATCAATTAAGCTTTTTACCCCTCCACAAGTGCACTTGCCACGGATGCACTGACAAAAGGCCAACTCATGCCATAATATCTTTAACCGAGTGAAATAAGCAGTCACAGATTGTTGGTCTTGTGTCAAATTGGAGACATCTCGACATAATTTAAAAATTTGTGGTCGATTCTTCCTTTGGTTACATTTTTTAAGTTCTTTCCAATTGTCAAAATATAGAACACTTGTAGAGATTCTTTTAGAAATCGAATTGAGAATCCATGTTATAACAATGTGATTGCAAATGATCCAAGAATGATATTGAAAAGAATCACAATCTGGTTTGAAAATAGTTCCATCAATGAAGCCAATTTTTTCTTCACTGTGATGACAATAATCACTAATCAACTCCATGAAACATAGTTGTTTTTGGTGATGGGATCTAAAACCAATATGAGACTGGGGTTGTCTGTGTGATGAAGGTAGCAAGGATCCATGTAACTGTTGATAGTACGTTGAGATGGGATAGATGCGAGCGTCGAAGTCGGTTCAATAGTTCGTCGTCCCCATTGACCATGTGGCAAAACAGCCTCACTTGAAAGAAAAGAAAGGAAAGCTTTGCTGGAAGGAAAAAAAGCAAGGAAGCTAAGCTTAAAGCACAAAACGTCCAGGGTAGACTTCACAAGATCAACGGCATTCAAAAAATCGACAACTTTCGTAAGGTTAACGGCTAATCAATGTCGGCATTTGCAAAATCCATGGCGTGAGGGAAACCAAAGCGAGACGTGAAGAATGAATTGGCGGAGACTGAAGCAGAAGCCACAAAGACTGCAGCAGAAACGTCGATGATGACAGCGACGGAGATTGAAGTAGCACAACGATGATTAGGGTTCGAGAGAAGATTCACGCTCTGATACCATTTTAGGCCTGTCGAATTTTTCTCTGTCTCACTGATTATTGATAAAAATTAATACAATAAATGGCATAGAACAAACAAATAGAAAAGAAAATAGAAATGATAATACTCCCCTTAATATGGAAAATACAATACTACCCTTAATAGATATTAACATACACAAAAATATATTTACCATGGGAGACGACTTACCACATATGAGACAATGCTGTGATTTTTCCTCTTTTTCACCAACAAGGTAAACTCAACCTTTTTTTTCTAAAAAAAAAATAAAGTTGCTATGAAACTTGAATACCATGAGAAAAATGGTGAATTTAGAAAGAATGAAGACAAGAAAAGGGAAATACAAAAAAATGGATTTTTTTTTTTTTTGGTTATAAAAATGAGGGAAAAAAAGTAGGGAGATTGATGGAGTAAAAGATAGAGGGAAGAGAAAATGAGAGAGAAAAGTTGGAGAGAAAAACTGAGGGTTTTTTAGTATGATGTTGTGCGTGTTCAAATAATTCATGGTCATCCAATTTATAGAAAACTCAAACTCATTTCAATTAGAAAAAAAAAATTAAATTAAATTAAAAGAAAGAAATAATAAAATTGATGGAAAATTATGTGACTAATCTGAAAATTTTTAATGTGATTGATTTATAAGATATTATTAATTCAATCCAATTTTGATATAAGTTTTCCATAAAAAAATTGATTATTCAAGACTTTATCTTCTCTTCAAAATGAATATTTTTAAAGTTTAATTAATACAAAAAATTATTTTATTCATTACTCAAAATTTTTATTTTTAGTTTTATCTTAAAAACTAGCCACTACAAGAAATAATTGATACAATAGCTAACAAAAAAAAAAA
Source organism: Benincasa hispida (assembly GCF_009727055.1). Taxonomy (NCBI): domain Eukaryota; kingdom Viridiplantae; phylum Streptophyta; class Magnoliopsida; order Cucurbitales; family Cucurbitaceae; genus Benincasa; species Benincasa hispida. The sequence continues at coordinate 61,858,287 of NC_052358.1, read as the reverse complement.
AAAGCAATAGACTTTTTTAGCCTTTTTCGAAAATTTTAACAGCCCGTGTTATTAAAAGTCTGAGACTTTGTATAGTATTGTTGTAGAGCTATAATGGATGCTTGAGAGAGTATGAAGGTATAGCATATATATATTGCTATAAAAACATTTTATAGTATTTTCTATTAAAGCTATAATATGTATGTATAGCCAAAATAGTGTGCTATCAGCATTTTTAAAACTGTTTAACATAGTATTTATAGCTTTTATCTTAGGCTATTATTTAGACTTCTCTAATTACTCTAATTATTGTAATAAACTTTTGATAGCATTTCTTTTTTACTATATAAATTTTTTAATAGATTTTACTCATAGCTATATAACCTCTTTTTTTTGTTAACAATATATTCTTAATATAATTTACTTTTGTGGCTAGAAATAAACCCACACACGTGAATCACACCATAATCCATTTAATACAACGACGTCGATTCATATTTGAAATTTCATAATCTATTGACATCACAAAATAAAATATTTAATAATTTTTTAGAAAGTTGTTAATTAATGGAAACCTCTTAAACTTGCTCAAAAACTTCCATCCCCTATTTTTGGCTGCCTTTGTTGCAGAACAGAAGCACGGACATCCCTACCAATTTCATTTTGTATGGGTACATTAGTTCTTATTTTCTTTACAGTAACTTACTAGAGAAGCAACAAGATGCCTACAATGCTCATAGCTAGAAACAAATACCGTATTGAAGCCAAATTTAAAGTCTTTGACATCTTCCTCATGTTGCTTTCTTAGTTGAAGATATGCCTCAAACAGGTGTGTCCCTATTTCTTCATTTCCTAGTGCCTCTCATCAAAACCCCATAATCTTGAGTTGAAGCATCCCATCTTTCCATCTATCAAAAAAATAAGCCAAATAAGGAGTGCACAGATGATAAAGAAAGGAAAGATAAAATAAAACAAGATAGAACTCTGATAGTAGATATTTTGGCCAGAATTGAGGACGTGACTCGTTTTGATCTATTGACCCAGTCGTTATTATGAATAAGCTATGAAGGATTAACTTATATCTAAAGTGAGAGAAGTGCAACTATAGGTCTGTTAGGTCCCTACAACACATTTTTGTGTTATAATGTTCAAATTCAAATTATTCAAATTAAGGGAATAATTTTAGTGAGTTGTTTTATTAATATGCAATTAATAAGCGTGATGCAGTTGTGTGGTGAAAGGGTTATACTTCCACTACCACCACCACACTTTGGAAGGTCTCTTGCAATCATTTATATATATATACCCACTTGTCAAGCCTAAATCTTTCAATATGGGACAACTTTTATCTTTTTTATCTCAAAACTACTTTTTCCTTTTGCTATGGACCAAAAGCCCAAAGTCATTCCTAATAATCCTCCACAAATGACTGGTATAACAAACAAAGTAAAACAACAAAAAGATTTTTGAGAATAAGTTTCTGAGCTGAGAAAGAATAACGAACTTAAACATTAATATCAAAATACAAACTTAAACATTAATATCTTACGATTTGAATTGATGCATAGTGAAGTAAGGTAACAACCTTATTAGAGAGGGTGAGTTTACCTCTTGAACTTTCATTAACTATGGTTGAGATCCCTACAACACATTTTTACTCCTTAAATTTTCCTTGATTTTGTGATATAAAGTGTGCTATTTAAGGCCATGCACATAAGCCTTGGGTCACCGTGAAGACACTAGAAAGAGACTCTTAAACTCTTTCATAGAAGGTGACATCCTCATATTCACGTTTATTCCTTCATCAAATTTATCTCTACAGACCACTCAAAACTGAGCTATGAATACTTCATATCTAGTCTATACCTGGACCAACTTCATCAAGTCTGTCAAAAGACAAAACCATTGAAAATGGAGCTATGACGACTGTTGCAACTATCTATCAAGTCCATACTAGAACCACCTGAAAAAAGGGGATCTTTAAGGATTTAGTTACCTCCATCAAGTTCGTATTAGAACCACCCAAAGAAAGGACTATAGAGTTTTTATAGGTTTAAGTCCCATGCACAATGAAGATTCCTAAATTATTCTCCTTGTTAGACCTTTGGTTAGAGGATCCGCTAAGTTCCTTTCTAACCTCAGAAACTCCAAGGAGATAATTCCTCCTTTCAACAACTGTTTCACCACTTCATGTCTGAGACGTATATGTCTTCTTTTGCCATTTTATACACTATTTTAGGCAATTCATATGGAAACCAGTGAGTCACAGTATAAAGAGACTGTTACTGATACCCTCTACAATATTACATCTCTCAGTAGGCTTATAAGCTACTCAGCCTCTATCTTACTAATTCTAGAGCAATAAACTTTGACTCCATAGTGGACCTAGCTATACAAGTTTGTTTTGCAGACTTCCATGATATGGCTCGTCCACCTAGTAGGAACACATATTCACTAGTGGAGCTTACTTCGTTGTTGTATATTAACTAGTTTGCATCACAATACCCTTCTAATATAGCAAAAAATTTATTAAAACGCAAACAATAATTTATTGTGCCCTTAAGGTGCCTTAACAGACAATGAAGCGCAATTTAGTGATCTTTATCAGAATTATGCGTATATTTACTCAGTCTACTCATAACATATGTGATATCAGGTCTAGTGTAGTTCATTAAAAACATAACACTTCTTATAATCTTTGCATATTCAGATTGAGAAACACTATCTTCTTTATTTTTCTTAAGGCTCATATTAGCATTATAAGGTGTTCTTATAGGGGTGTCATCAAAGTTATTAAATCTCTTTAAAAGTTTTTCTATGTAGTGTGATTAAAAAAAAATAGAATCTGTTATCAGTTTTTCTTATCTTAACACCCAGTATTACGTCAGTTTCTCTTAAATATTTCATTTCAAAATATGACAATAATAGCAACTTAGTATTATTGATTACATCTATGCTTATTCCAAAGATAAGTACATCATCAACATATAAACATATAATCACACATTCTGCTCCAAAAAAATCTTGAGCAAACATAGGTATCGGAAGAATTCACCTTGAAATTGTCATTTACTAGAATATTATTAATTTTTTCATACCATTGTTTGGGAGCTTGTTTAAGATCATAAAGAGATTTCTTAAGCTTACATACTTTATTTTCTTGACCGGCAACTGTAAATCCTTCAGGTTGTACCATATAGATTTTTTCTTCTATGTCATATTAAGAAAAACCCTTTTTACATCCATTTGATGTATTTGAAGACCATGAATGGTAGCTAGGGAAATTAAGGCTCTAATTGTAGCTATTTTAGAAATAGGAGAATACGTATCAAAGTAGTCAATACCTTGTTTTTATGTACTAACCTAGCCTTATACAATTCAATTGAGCCATCATGTCTAATTTTCTTTTTAAAAATCCATTTGCATCTAATTGGTCTACTACCTTTAAGAAGATCTACCAAGTCCCAAGTTTGGTTCATGGTTAGTAAATCTAATTCACTCTTAATTGCTTCTTTCCATAAGCTTGAATCTACAAAACTTAAGGCCTTTTGGTAGGTTTTGGGATCCTCATCTATTAGGAACAAGCATGCAAATTGAGTATCTATATCATATGACTTTTCTACTAAGAAGGTAGTTAAGAAATCAAGAGCAAAATTCTTTTCAATTCTTTGTATTTTACTTTTTCAAGGTTCAATTTCATGCATATTATCAAAACTTTTTCTAGGTTCAATTTCATGCATACTATCAGAAGAAAAAGGTAAAAATACAGATATTTTGTCATTATTAGATATTTTAACTGATTTATTACCTACCTTGATCATGGAAAATATATGCTAAAAAAATTCAGCATCCCTATACTCACATATTGATGATCACTCATGCACATAAATCTATATGCAACACTATTATGAGCATGACCAATGAAAACATAGTTAATGGTTTTAGATCTTACAATAGGTTTCTTGAACGCAAGATATGCTACCTTACCCCCCACACTTTCAGGTAATTGAGATTAGGTGAGTAACCTCTCCATAATTCATGTGACGTTTTATCCATGAGGAACCCTGCTAAGAATGAAATAGGTAAAGAGTGCAGCTTCTCCCTACATATTGTTAGATAATCTATAACTTAAAAGCATATCATTCATCATTTCCTTAATTGTTCTAGTTCCACTATACTAATTTGTTGGGGTAAATAAGGTGCAGTCAATTCATGAATAATAGCATTTGTTTCACAAAATTCTTTAAGAGATTTATCACTATATTCACCAACTCTATTTGATCTTAACCTTTTAATCATTTTGTCTAATTGATTCCGTACTTCTACTTTATATTTAAAAAGTATACTGCCAACTTCATCCTTTGTTTTTAAAAGATAAATTTTAGTATATCTAGAAAAAATCATCAACAAAGGATATAGAATAATTTTACGACCTCTATTTGTAGTGTTTTTAAAATCAGCCAAATCAGAATGAATCAACTCAAGTAATTTTGTGCTCCTAGTAGTGACAAATTTAAAAGGTTTTTTTTTAATTGAATTTTGCTTCTACACATATTAGAACATTTACCATTTTCATGTGATTCAAATGCATTGATAAGATTTAATGCTTTTAGTTTTTTTTTTATTATTATTATTGATACAACATTCACATGACTTAATCTACCATGCCACAAATCAATTGATTCAATAATATAAGCAAAACTAGAAGTAATTTCATTCATCTTAGAAGCAACATTAATGATGTTTAAAACAAAAACACCATTAGCTAAGTATCCCTTATAAACAAAGTCACCATTTTTTATTAGAACAACCTTGTCAGCCTCTAGTACAATTTTAAGACCAGGCCAATTCCACGAACTTCCAGACACTAGGTTTCTATGTAAAGAAGGTACATACAGAACATCACTTAAAGATAAAGTTTTTCCAGAAGTAAGTTTTAAGAGAACCTTCCTTTTTCTAAGTATCCTTACAGTAGCAAAGTTACCCATGAACATACACTCACCTTTGGCTGTATCCTCAAAGTCATGAAACAACTCTTAGTTTGAGCAAAAGTGTCTTGATGCTTTGGTGTCAAAAATCCAATTAGATTTGTTTTCCACTAGGTTGGCCTCCACAACCATAACAGTAATAATGTCATTCTAGTATATAAGAAGGGCCTGTGGGTTAGATTATTGATCTGACCCTCCTTTCTTCTGGTTGTACTGGTAGGCTTTGTGTCCTTATTTTCCAAAAACATAGTAGATTATCTTTTTATTTTCAATCTTCTCACAAATAGCTTTGTAATGTCCCTTTTTATGAGCAAAATTATTTTTGACAAACTGCTTGCTATTATTTTTAAACTTAATTTTGTTAACAATAGAAGACTCAACCCGATTAGCATTAACTGAATTTAAAGTTTTAGAAATTAACTTATCTTTCTGTCGGTTCACTTTTTCCATGTGCATATGAGTAATCAATTACTACAACATTAGATTTTTCTTCTTGTGCTTTAAGTGATTTTTGTAATCACTCCAAAACGGTGAAAATTTCTTGAGTTGTACATCTGCTTGGAGGATTTCACACATCTTCATACCTTTAGGCAATACATTTGCCACCAGATTCTCACATTCATGAACCTGATCCACAATTGGTTTCTCGTCCGTCATCTAGAATTGCAACCATTTTTCAAGACATACTTTTTACGTCTTGCATCATCTCCTCTATATTTGGATACCAGAGTGTCCCATATCACCTTTGCTGATTTTTGGACCACGAACAGATCAAATAAGAAGTCTGTCATATGATTGAGTAAATGGTCGACTGTCTTGTTATCTTTCCCAATTTTTTTTGGATTTCTAGAAGGTTTGGACTTGGACTGACTAGATTCTAACGAATTTCTGACTTTAGAGCTGTCCAAATCAATCTCCATAATAGACTTATCTTTGTCAGTCAACTTACCTTCATATGATCTGCTAACAGTGAAGATGTAATCAACTTCCAGTTGCTCGAAAAATATAAGAAGTTTCTAAAATGAGCAACGATCGAATTCGTCTAGAGGCTCCAATTTCGTTAGATCTGGAAGAACCTTGCCTTTCTTGATCGACATCTGAAACATAGGATGAGTAAAAGAAGATTTTTGTTTTCAGTTTGTTATTCTAGATGAAGATTATTGTGCCATAGATAAACCCACTATCTTAAAATCAAGAATGGTGCGACCTTGATGCTATATTGCAAGAAGTAGGTTATTCTCCAAGGTTCACATAACATCCAAACTTTAACGTGCACTCATTGGAGAAGGATTGGAATCAATTGAAAAATTAGCTAAGAAACGTTAACGGTAGCCGAAATAAAGGAGATCAAAAGATCTAAAAAGCTAGGTTTTCTATGTCTCATCAAGCTACTCAAAAAACTTTTTTAAGAAGAAGAAGAAAAAAAGTTTTTAGATCTAAAATTAATTCCAAGAGTTAATTCAGATCTAACACATTTATTTTGGTAAATAAAAAAGTTTACGGTAATAAAACAATAATCATTTTGATAAAAAAATAAAAAGGTTTGTTAGTAAAAAGTTATTTCTTTTTCATGCAAGCGTGGTTACCTGAATTCGAACCTACCATCAAACGGGAGGGAACCGTAAGCAGAAGTAAGATCAACCAAAATTCTATTTTTCATTAAATGTGAGATTTTATAGTAAAGCAAAAAACAAGATATAAATTACAGCATGCAAAATAAAAGGTTTTAGAAACCTTACCTTTGAAGATCTTTCTTCAAGAATTCCCTTGAACAGCACATGAATTACTTGAAGACTTTCTTCAAGGAAAACCTCGAACAAGTTTGAACACGACCACAAAGACTTCCTCGGTATTTTCAGGGTGAGAACCCAGGAGTAATGAGCTCTGGCTATTTTGGATTTAAGGGAATTTCATGGAGAGGAAGAAGAGAGATTTGGAGATTGTTCAACAACGATTTCACAACCCATAACTCTTCTGTCTCTTTTTCTCTCTTGCTCAAACGATCAACTTGAAATTTTTTCTTTTTCTACATGCCAAAAAATAACTACCACCCACTTATGTAGGTGGAGAGAAAAGAAGGGAAAGGGAGTTGTAACTCCCTCCCTTATTATTAAAATAATAACTAATATAAATATAAATATGATAACTAACTTATCATATTATATATATATTAAATTATATGTTATACCAAATATAACATATAACCTATAGTTTTAATATTGTATAACATATAATATAAACTAAAGTTTCTTTTCTCTCTCATATAACATTTAATATGAATCACATTTATATTAAATTTAACAACTATGAATCCAATTCATAGAAACTATATTTGAATTTCATTCAAATATTTATTTCCTCTCATTAAGTTATAATGTATCAAATAAATTATGATAATTATATCACATATAATTGAAACAACTTAATTATATCATAATATAATTAAATTCCTCTATTAATTTGAACAATTCAAATTAATCCAAAAACTGATTCTCAACTAAATCCTACTGAGCTACCAAAAGGACCTCATGGACCTGTAACTTGAAGCTCCAACGGTTCATGAATAATTAATTGAACTCTTTAATTACATTATTCACCATTCGTTAACTGTCAAGTACTCCACTAAAGACCCATAGCTGCACTGTTCGCATTATAAATATATTTCTATGTTCATTGAATATAAACAATCAACAATACGATGCCCTTTCACAAATTGCTTGTAAGTACAACTAGGCCAAATTACCGTTTTACCCTTATCGTTACATCTAACTCCTTAAGTACCACTGATCCCTCTAATAAATAATATGTTGGGGTTGATGCCTTAAATCTCGTAAGGTCCTATAGTTTGTAGACATTGTTGAACAAACTCATTATGTGTTTAATAAAATATATAATATTATATTCATTGTCTATAAAATATATGATATTTTAGTTGCATTAATCGCATACCAATAAACAAACATCCAAGGTTATCTTTGTAACTTAAACATTCTCGGGTGGATCATGTTTAAGTGATAACCTAAATGACCTGTAGTAGATGGATAAGGCTAGGTGCCTTATCCTGGTGACACTACGAGTATGACCCGCTTTGTAGGTGTTAAAAATGTTATAAATGCTACAATGATCTAATCCAGATCAATCATGTATTAGACATGCGAGCGAGGATATTCTATACAAAGGAGTTTGTATAAGACCGGACCGCAAAATGTTTAGTCTCATTATATAACGCCGTTCATAATAGAGACTTACATTTCACCAGGATAACCATAGGTAGCATGACCTGAATCTTGAGTGCATTGTGAACTCTTGCGTATGATGGCGGTCTTTTGATTTGTATGGGCGAGAGTGGCCAGTTTGTCGATTCAACAAGCCTACCATTTTGGGGATTTGTCTGATTGGAGAGTTGGGAACACAACTACATAAGATGGAATTCACTCTTTCCCTGAGGCAGGAATAAGTAGATAAATTGCTCTCTTAAGGGCTAATTTCGGGTCTTAACAACGTGACGCCACACCCTCTCTTGGCTCGAGAGGAGTTAAGTCATAGTAGGACTATGATTGATTGTTCATTAGAAGGATCAGTGGTACTTAAGGAGTTAGATGTTACGATAGGGGTAAAACGATAATTTGGCCTAGCTGTACTTACAAGCAATTTGTGAAGGGTCATCGTATTGTTGATTGGTTATATTCAATGGACATAGAAATATATTTGTAGTGCGAAGAGTGCAGCTATGGGTCTTTAGTGAAGTACCCGACAGTTAACGGATGATGAATAATGTAATTAAAGAGTTCAGTTAATTATTCATGTACCGTTGGAGCTTCAAGCAATAGGTCCATGAGGTCCCCTTGGTAGCTCAATAGGATTTAGTTGAGAATAAGTTTTTGGATTAATTTGAATTGTTCAAATTAATAGAGGGATTTAATTATATTATGATATAATTAAATTGTTTCAATTATATGTGATATAATTGTCATAATGTATTTGATACATTATAACTTAATGGGAGAAAATAAATATTTGAATGAGATTCAATCATAGTTTCTATGAATTGGATTCATAGTTGTTAAATTTAATATAAATATGATTTATATTAAATGCCATATAAAAGAGAACCCATCAAGGTTGATAAAAGAAAGTGTTTCCACTGCAACCAAGATGGGCACTGGAAAAGGAACTGCCCCAGATATTTGGCAGAAAAGAAGAAGGTCAAACAAGGTAAATATGATTTGCTTGTATTGGAAACTTGTTTAGTAGAGAATGATGATTCTGCCTGGATTATTGACTCTGAGGTTACTAACCATGTTTGTTCTTCATTTTAGGGAATTAGTTCCTAACGGTAACTAGATGCTGGTGAGATGACGATGCAAGTTGGAACTAGGCACGTCATCTCAGCTGTGGCAGTGGGAGGTCTCTAGTTAACTTTACAGAACAAATTTCTTGTATTAAATGATGTATTTGTAGTTCCTGACTTAAAAAGGAACTTAGTTTTTGTAAAGTGCTTGTTAGAACAATTCTATAATATCAATTTTTCTTTAATAAAGTGTTTATTACATAGAATGGTATTGATATTTGTTCTGCAAAACTAGAAAGTAATTTGTATGTGTTAAGGCCGTTAGCAAAAAATACCCTTCATAACACAGAGATGTTTAAAACTGCATTAACTCAATATAAAAGACTTAAAATTTCTCCGAATGAAAATGTGCAACTTTGGCACTTAAGACTAGGACACATCAATCTCAATAGGATTGAGAGGTTGGTGAAGAATGGACTTCTAAGCAAGTTAGAAGAAAATTCTTTACCTGTTTGTGAGTCATGCTTTGAAGGCAAGATGACTAAGAGACCTTTTACTAGAAAAGATCATAAGGCCAAAGAACCTCTAGAGCTAGTACATTCAGACCTCTATGGTCCGACGAATGTAAAAGCTAGGGGAGGTTATGAATATTTCATCACTTTTACTGATGATTATTCAAGATATGTGTATGTTTATTTAATGCAACATAAGTCTAATCTTTTGAAAAGTTCAAAGAATTCAAGGTTGAAGTTGAAAATGCATTAAATAGAACGATTGTGTATGGTTCTAAGGATTTGATCCTTATAGGATACACAGACTCTGATTTTCAGACCTCTAATGTTTTCTTGCAATTGTTATGCACAATCCAATACAAGTTTAACATGCTAGTTGAAGTCTAAAACCCTCTCTCTCGAGCAAGAATAAAAATATTTGATCAATCAAATGGTGATCAAGCATTCAATTGCAAAAGCACAAACATGAAAAAAAAACTAATTCATACCAATCCAAAAACTTGAAATAATTCAACTAATCCCAATCACCACTTGTGTTTAAATAATATATGTCAATATGTTGTACAAATTCGTAAGGGAAAGAAAAAAAGAAGGGTAATAGAGTTGGTCGTCAATTTTAATCTATCGATGATACCACATCCGTTCTTCCTCTCGATTAATCTCCGACCAAACCCAAAATCAAACTCAGAATGAAGATCTTTTAGAAGAGTTGGTCGTCAACCAGTTTTTTCTTTCTTTCTTTCTTTCTTTCTTTCTTTTTTTTTTTGAAATGTGTGTGTATGTGTTTTTAAAATTGAAAACATGAGTTAACTCTAATCAAATTTGAACATTTGTCAGAATGAAGATTTTTAGGAGAGTAATATGTTCTTAAATGTAAAATGTTCTTCTTGATAACATATATGTTGTGGAAATTTCCTCGAACGTTGATGTTGGTCGTCACTTTATACCATTAAAAGATCCTTGTTATCATGTATATGGTATTACCTACTTCTAAGGTTCAACAAAATATAAATCAATACTTGAATAGTTCGTTATGAAAAAGGAAAGGGATGGTTGCAAATATAGACATTAGACCCAAAGTATTAACAGATATAACATAATGTAAAAAAAATTGCAAATATGGTCAAATTTAAGTAGTCAATCAGTGATAGACCATATTATCGATATGAGTTTATCAATGATAGATCATATCACTGGTAAGAGTCTATCAACATAGAAGTCTATCGCTGATAGACTTGTTTATATTCACATTTTTTTAAAAATAATGTTATACACTTGGTCATTATTTTTAAAAATGCTACCAATTGCAAATTACCCAAAAAGAAAATATCAATTTATATCTTGAAACTTTAATAGTTGTGTAAATTAAGATCCTTAAACGATCCTTAAACTAATAATTTTATAAAATTAAACCTAAATCTTTCACATATGTTTTAATCTGCATCATCACTAAAAATTTGTTATAATGAATCAATTTGTACAATTGACTAAGACTATATTTCAAAGTCATTCATGCATCTATTCTTTATAGATTTTTAGAATTCATCAAATATCAGATTAATGAAATGAATGATTGTCTTAATAAAAAAAAACAAAATGAACAACTAAAATAGACGCATGGATGTTTTTCAAAGAAAATTCAGTCTAAATTAATTCATTTATAGAAATTTAGAAGTTTAATTGATTAAATTATAAGTTTAGAGGTTTAAGTCTAAATTAATTTGTTTTCCAAAAGAATTTTTATAATATGATGGATAGTATTGATTCACCTTAACTATAAAAATGTAAAAAAACTATTATGAATATTGTAATAAAAAATAGATGCACATTATTTATTGTCCCAAATGCCATGTGTCACCATTCATGTTATCCACGTGCCTTGCTTGATGTACATGTAAGTCCACATTCTACTTGCCATTTTGCTAGTGTGAGATTTGGTGGATTTTAAAATGGGAAAATTCCACTTCTACTAATTTTCATGTTATCCAATTTTATGATTTTATTATTTTATTTTATAATTTTAGTTTTTATTTATTTATTATTATTATATTATATTTTTTATTTCCGTATTCTGGCTGCGCTCCTCATTTTGATAACAAAATCATCCATCAAATGTGTAAACTTTTTTTTTAATTTATTGTTATTATTATGATTATTTTTAAATTTAAATTAAATATTGAGTCCAAAAATCTCTTTTATTCTTCTGTTTTCCCTTTCCCTTTCCCTTCTCTTTCTTTCACCTTCTTTCGCCATTTCTTCCTCTCCCAGCTCTCTAACGTTAACCCGAAGGCAACCACCTGGCGGCGCGACACCCTCTTTTCCGGCGAGTAACGTACGACGACGGTGGCGCTGAACCAGATCTGCGTATCTGAAGATACCCTCGGTGTGACGCAACCAACGCCAAACTTCCTGTTTCAAAATTGCGCACCGTCGCGATCGTTCTTCATGCTAGATTTCGAATTCAAAGCCAATTGTCTACCGAAGTTTTCTGCAGCTTAATTGAGAAAATCCATGATGTGATTCCGGGATCCTGTGACATTCATTCCTTCTATCAAAACTCAATTGGATCCTTTTCCGCGGTCGATGACGAGGTTCTTATAAGCTTTGTCTTCGGATGCTAACTTATTTCATCCCATTCCTCCTCTTCCAATTGCCCACTTCTATTCTGATCCATTTCTATGTGGATCTTGCAACATCTCTTTTCTTGTATCAAATTTTCGTTTCTTGCATTATGTCATCATTGGTGTGAAGGAAATGTATTAATTATTTGTTGCATTCGATGACGTTGAAGCTCACTGGGGAAGCCCTCCACCCACGTTTCATATTTGCTAATTGTCAAATAAGTGTTACCTGCTAAATTTGGTTGATTTCGTAGTTACTCTTTATCTTTTATACTCAAGAAGCTTTTCTAGTTAATTGAATTCTTTCTCGTTATTTCTTTTTCAGTATTAGCTGGGGACTTCATGCGCTAGCATTAGTTGATTGAATTGTGGATCTATCGTGTGATCTTGAATGGCGTGGTTTAGTGGGAGGGTTTCTTTGAGTAACTTTGCGGATATTGCTGGTGCGGTAAATAAGCTCCAGGAGAGCGTGAAGAATATCGAGAAGAATTTTGACTCTGCTCTTGGGTTTGAAGAGAAGTCGGAATCCAGTAGTGATGGTAATGATACACTCTATGTTATGTTACAATTACCATTCGGTATTTTGATGAACATTTTTTTGTATAATATGTAATCCGAACAAAAGCTCAAACGATGCAGAAAACGGATTTTTCTGCTTAGACAGATTATTATGGAATGGTTAATGTGGTTAAATTTTAGTGATGAATGAATATCAAAGATAGTTTCATTCAAAATTCTTTTTCATGTGAAGTTGTGTACAATATGCTCTTTCCTATTGATCTGCTAGTGCTAGTGGAGCCACTATTTTGCTTGGAATAAACCACAAAAGGGACAAATTAGAAAAGTTGGCTGATAAATCTAACTGCCATAAAGCCAAGTTAGTTTTATTTTGTGGGTGTGTGTTCCTTGTTGTTCTTGCACTTCCATCATTAATCCACGATCCTTGGACTCAGGAATTAGTTAATGTCTTTACAAACATTGCCCGTTCTTTTTAGCCAGTTGTTTTTCATGTTCTCTTCATATGCTTGTAGCTCCTGGATTCTGGCAATCAGCTACTGAAGGGAAAGCACTCTTCGATCCAGTCAGGGCATTAATTGGGCAGCCTAAAACTGATGAAAGTGTTGTAGATGATTCCTCAAGTGAATCACAATCTTCACCAAGGCCCCTTGAAGTTGCGGAGGCATCAGAGAAACAGGACTCTTCACAGCTTCAATCTGATTTGAATGAAAAGGAAGACATTGAAACTGAGCAGTCAGTTTCTTCTTCTTCAAAGGAACCAACTGGTGGAAAATATGTTGAAGTGCCCACAGAAAAAGATGATGAAAGGCCAGACGTACAAAAGGAAAGCCAAGGAGAAGCAGAGTCTGAATCACCAGTCATGCCTATTGAAGTTCTTGGATCTTCTGTCCAAAATTATGAAGTATCAGATTCTTCTGTTGAAGCCAATCGTGAATCACCAAGAATGTCTGTTGAAAGTCCTGAACGGATTGCTGAAACCTCAGATTCCGTTCACAATCTGCAGCAGAAAGAGTTTTCAGAAGTGGAAACTTCCGAACATCCAGAGATAGATATCAAGTCAGGAGCAACTGATGTATATCAAGATGAAGGAAGTAATGAGCTGTTGGTTGAATCTCAGAGTTCTTTTGATGTGCATAGCAGAAGTATTGAACAAATATTGCTAGCAGATAGGGTAAATGAACCAATGGTTGAGGTAGAGAGTACTGATAAATTAGAAACAGAAGAAAAGGAGGCCTTAAAAACAATTCCACATATGGAAGCTGAGGCATTTGATGATAATCAGGGTGAAGGTGGTAGTGAAACTTCTAGCGTACATTCTGGTAGCACTGAGGTAAAAGAAGGTCCTCGTGAAGTTTCTGCAAGTGAATTGTCCAATGCCCCTTTTTTTGATGAGGCTTCTCAGCGAATTTCTAGTTCAGATTCTCATGAAAGTGATACAATGATCAAGGCAAATGAAACGGGACAGCACCCCAAAGATAGTGAGAAAGAAACTAAAGAGGGAGGTTTGAGTTCAGAGGCAAATATACCTATTCATTTAGATTCTATGCATGAACTAGAGAAGGTGAAGAGTGAGATGAAAATGATGGAAACAGCATTGCAAGGTGCAGCAAGACAAGCTCAGGTACTTGATGTGGCATAACATTACCTACAACCTTGTAGGTAAAGATACTCTCGACCAAGAGGTCTGAGATTTGAATTCCCCCATCCCTTCATGGTTCTCAAAAAAGATTCTTATTGAGCCTAAAGTTTTTTCCATGGTTATTCTTGCTATTGAAAAATGACTAGATTTGACTGAGCAGTGAGCAATAAATAAGTAGAGATTAGATTGTGTGGGGCACTCACCGTAGAAGTAATTTTGAATGTTTCTTCCCTTATATTCCTCTCTCTTGTAAAGTTATATTCTGACTTCTTGCAGGCAAAGGCAGACGAAATTGCGAAATTGATGAATGAAAATGAGCATTTGAATACTGTGATTGAGGAATTAAAGGTATTTTGTTTATATTTTCATATCAAGCAATCAAGATGTTAATTTTTCATCCTTCTTTGAGTGGGTAGTGGTGGTGGTTGATAGAGGAAGGACCCATATAAAATTGTACTTAACACAATCTTAATTCTGATTATTTTCTGCCTTGCCTTCCTTCCACTACTTTGACATATCAAATCATGTTCTCACTATGGTGTAAACCAAAAGGAAGATCTTTATTTATAGGAAAATCTTGGGGGGGAGGGGGTGGTCAAAAACGCATAACGAACTAACAAGTAAACTAACCGGCTAACAAACTAACCAACTGCTAACTATAAACTAGAACTTGTCTCTATAATTAATTTACAAATATTCCTATATCATTACATATTTTTTCCCTTTTGAAACCGTGGATAGAAAAACTCTCTCAACAATTGAATATATTGGAGGCATATTACAATTTTTTTTTCAAATTTCTTCTATTTCTTTTCTTCTTTTTTTTTTTTTTTTTTTTTTTGGGGGGGGGGTGGTTGGGTTGTTACATTTATGCATTAATTGACCTGTTTTCCTGCATGTTAGTTCCTGCCACTTCAAGTTTCTCCCTTAAACAAACTCATCTGAATTTTATTATTAAACCTTGGTTGGGCCTATTTTCTTCACTTGAGAATATTCTTTTGCCAATATGTTGTCATCTCATCACTCAATTACCAACTGTAAGAGGTACTGTACAAATGTTTAACATATTTTACACGGTACAAACTAATTTTCCCTTCATCTCTGCCCCTGTGTACAGAGGAGATGATGAAATATCTGTTACTGACGTTCCTCATTAATGATACAGAAAAAATCAAGTGATACAGAAATTGAATCATTGCGAGAGGAATACCATCAGAGAGTCTCAACTCTTGAAAAGAAGGTTTTTCTTTTCTTTTCATATTACTTTTCCAACATCTTCTGCATGAAATTTGCTCTTCATCTTACTACAGTTTGAGATTTTTAAAAGCTTTTTGTTTTCATCATCCTTACACATTTCTTTCAAATGGGCCTGATTTATGAAGTTTGAACTCCAATTGATGGCATCGACCATAAGTTCAGAGTTCTACCAAGCATAAATGGAGTTTTGGTAGTTGGTACATGTTGATTTACTTAAATCACTTTCTAGGTGAAATTTAGCAACTGTTTAAGAAAATGAAGTGAATGAGTGTGAATTATATTTTTATTTTATTTCTCTTGAGTGATATCGAAAGCTTTTGTATCCTAACATTGCAGGTATATGCTCTTACTAAGGAGAGGGATACACTTAGGAGGGAGCAAAGTAGAAAAAGTGACGTGGCTGCTCTTTTGAAGGAAAAAGATGAAATAATTAATCAAGTTATGGCAGAAGGTGAGGAAATTCGTAGTAGATCTCATGTATGCCTAGTGGTATTTTATTTCTTCCAATTTCTGCAGAAATGAAATTTTTCTTAAACCAAAAAATTTTCTTTGAAATAAAAATGTATTGTTGCTTTTCTAATTGGGTGGATTGTTAGGGAATAAGATGTCCGCTGTCTGAATGTTGCATTCTCTCAGCCTCGGTCATTTTGATTTGAAATATTTATACCTAATAGGATAATGCATGTAAGAGTGTCTAAGTAGGAAGTTTATCTTTCTATGTGACTAACCATGTAAGATATTTGTCTACCAACCAGGCGAGGAGCTTTCAAAGAAGCAGGCTGCTCAAGAATCTCAGATCAGGAAATTAAGGGCCCAGGTATGCTTTGGTTCACTTTCACTGAGTTTTTTGGAAACAAATTATATTACTCAGATGAATATTAATTTAATTGGTTTCTGGAGGCTAGATCAGAGAGCTTGAAGAAGAGAAGAAGGGATTAATTACCAAGCTTCAGGTAACTGAATTGTCAGGTTCCTTAAAGATAAACATTGAATTAGATTTCATTGGCTGACGAATGATGTTAAAAATGTCTTTGGGCCTGCACTATCAGATTTCTTTAGTATGTTTTTAGAATATTTTTCATTAGTTATGGTGGAGGAACAGAAAGTTCCATTTGGATTTTTATCTTTGCAGAATTTATGGTTTGTTGCACCTATCATTTGAAAAAAAGTCATTTCTCTTGCATCTTATCCTTTGATTACAGGTGGAAGAAAACAAAGTAGATAGCATCAAGAGGGACAAAACTGCTACAGAGAAGTTGCTGCAAGAAACAATAGAAAAGCACCAAACAGAACTAGCAGCACAGAAAGAGTACTATACAACTGCCTTAACTGCTGCTAAGGAGGCTGAAGCACTAGCAGAGGCACGTGCAAACAGTGAAGCGAAAACTGAGCTAGAATGTCGTCTTAGGGAGGCTGAGGAACGTGAAACAATGCTAGTTCAGACACTTGAAGAATTGAGACAAACTTTAAGTAGAAAGGAGCAGCAGGTTTTGTTTTTTTGTTCCTCTAAAAAGTTTTCATTGTAGGAAAATGAGCTTATTAAGAAATTGCAGAGTCAGATGACTTATCATTAACTTCTCTGCAGGCTGTCTTTAGAGAAGATATGCTTCGTAGGGACATCGAGGACCTTCAAAAGCGTTACCAAGTATGTGGCACTTCCTATTTCAGTGCTAGTTCTGACTTCTCTGGACTTGGCTTCTGGAAAAGATAAAGGGAAAATGTTGGAAATAATCTTGTGACCTTACTTTATTTATATCTTGGTGGTCATTCTTTTACAGGCAAGTGAGCGGCGCTGTGAGGAGTTGATCACTCAAGTCCCCGAGTCTACAAGGCCTCTTTTGAGGCAGATTGAAGCAATGCAGGCTAGTACATCTTAGAATGTATTTGGAGATCTTATGTTTTTCTCTATACGTCCAAGTCAGGCTAGTGGACTTCATTCTTAATCTCTTGTCATGATAACAGGAAACAACTGCTAGAAGGGCAGAAGCGTGGGCTGCTGTTGAAAGAACTCTTAACTCCAGGCTTCAGGTTGCTTTGGATTTATTCTGGGCTATGTACTGTTTGTGCAGCATATATACATGTCTACTGAATTTTTATTGAATGCACAGGAAGCAGAAGCCAAAGCTGCTGCTGCTGAAGAAAGAGAGCGATCTATAAATGAACGCTTGTCCCAAACCTTATCTAGGATTAATGTTCTTGAGGCGCAGGTTCTTATTGTTAATGATCATTTCATCTTTCACCTTGACCTTTCAAATATTACCTTACATCAGAATTGTATTTAGGTTTCATGCCTTAGAGCAGAACAGACTCAATTAAGCAAAACCCTTGAAAAGGAGAGACAGCGAGCAGCTGAAATCAGGCAGGAATATCTTGCAGCAAAAGAGGAAGCTGACACTCAAGAGGGTCGTGCAAGCCAACTTGAGGAAGAAATCAGGGATATTAGAAGGAAACACAAGGAAGAGTTGCAAGAGTCTCTGAGGCATAGGGAGCTGCTGCAGCAGGTATTGGTTCTTATACGAACTTGTAACTCCTTTAACCTATGAAGTACAGACTCGTCTATTAATGGACGTTTCCATAGGAACTTAAGTGCACATCTGGGATATGAACACACCTTGGACATAAATCCAACGTGCAACGCACTTGAACATAGTTTGGCCTGACTTGTATGTCACACCATATCTCTGGACGCACCAATATGCATTGTTGTTTTGAAAGAAAATGTTATATGTAAATATTGACACTCTTGGACACCTAGATAAACTAAGACACTTCTTGGATAAGAAATAAACCATTTATTGACATAGGCCTCCACCCCAAAAGCAAAACAACTTTCACCATGATATTTTGGTTTATCTTTTAACATATCTCACATTTGTTAAATGTTGAAAATTGTTTACATGGAAATTTTTTTTCCCCATTTTAGTTAATATTTTTTATTCGTGGGGTTTGTGCCATGTGTTTGCCTATGTTTTCATGTGGTTTTACCTATTTTCAGTTTTTTTCCAGTAAAATATGTTTCTGTTAATCATTTCCACTAATCTCTAGAAAGGAGTTCAAGTAATCAAATAGAAGATGCCAGGTCCTTGTTGCAGATTAGGGTATCATACACTTTAGTTGTCACTGATATAATCATGTCCTTTCTCTGACCTACTAGATATCTAGAATTCAAACCAAATTTCTGGTGTTAAGTTTGCTTAAGAGTTGTCTATTTTACTTGCTATGCTGGGAGGGGGGACATTTTATCAGCTGTTGCGGGGGAGTTTAATTACCACTCAGCTTCTACATAAATTGTCTGTTACAGCATATGATTGTTTTATTCAAGGCTTGAAAATTTTGCTTTCATTTGATCTCTGATAGGAGATTGAAAAGGAGAGAAGTGCCAGATTGGATTTGGAGAGGAAAGCTCATCTCCACTCTGCTGCCGTGGCTGATCATAGTCCCATAAAAAGCCATAATTCAACTTTTGAAAATGGTATGGTTCTTTGCTTCGATGACATTTTTTTTCAGGGTGTATTGCCTTATACTGTTATGCATGCAGGTGACTTGGCACGTAAGCTCTCAAGTTCCAGTAGCCTAGGAAGCATAGAGGAAAGCTATTTTCTTCAAGCGTCTTTAGGGTCATCTGAAAGTTTATCTGATAGGAAAATCACTGGGGAAGTAGGCATGAGTCCATACTATATGAAGAGCATGACTTCTAGTTCTTTTGAGGCTGCTCTTCGTCAGAAGGAAGGAGAACTTGCATCTTATATCTCCCGATTGGTTTGTCATTTTAATACCTTGGAACACTTCAATTCATACATGTCACAACTTTTAATTTATAGGAAATGACTTAGTTCTGGTAGGTTTGGTCTTCAAATAGTTTACTGGTCTGTATATTTTAGGAATCTCATTAAATCTTAACATGATTTTACATGATCAGGTTTAAATTGTTATAACTTCTAATTTGTAGGGAATAAATTGTTGCAAATTGAAGTTCAGGTGTATTTTATCCAGTATTCTAAATTCTAATTAGGTAGTGTTGTGGACCTGGGGTAGTAAAGATTAGAGTTTAGTGCATTTCATGCTCCTTTCTTGGGAAGGGGTTTTATAAATATTAAGAACACCCTCTTCCAATAGTTCAAACTTTAGCTCTATTTTCATTTGTTTGCTTGGTTCTTTTTCTTTAAACCAGAAATCAATAGAATCTATCCGTGACTCTCTTGCTGAGGAGCTAGTGAAGTTAACCTCACAGGTTGGTATTGACCCATTACACGATATTCTCTTTATGCCAATGAGCTTGATGTGACTTGACGTGTGTATTAATTCTTTTGATGCACAGAGTGAGAAGTTAAGGGCAGAGGCCAGTATGTTACCAGGCATACGTGCAGAACTTGAAGCGCTAAGAAGAAGGCACTCTGCTGCACTAGAGCTTATGGGAGAACGTGATGAGGAGGTACTAACAAATCTCTTACTATGTGGAAGATTAAATGGATTGGACATTTGGTGAAAGCGCACTGCTTTCTCCTCCCCTTTTAGATTAGATTATCCTATTGTTATTGATAGATGTTCAGTTGGATTGAGAATATTATTTTTTTAAAAAAAGTTGTTTGAAATTCATGTTAATTTCATCAAGCCACCTGAGCGTGGAATCACTAAAATGAACAAAAGTATTAGATTGCATCAACCAGGCAAGGCTAAAATTTTTGGCCATTGAGGCCCTATCTATGCATCAGTTTCTAAATGTCCAATGCTCCCAAAAGAGACTGGAATTCACTTGCCGTTGAAGGTTCATTGGAGTTGTCTTGTTACTGCTGTTTAGGAGCAGTGTTACTGTATTCGCGTAGGGTTTAAAACTCGGTGTTGGCTATGTTTGCTAGAGGTGAGCTGGTTGGCCAAAACTTGGTGCTAGATATCTGTTTCGGAATTAAACAATGAAGGGCCAGACATGTCCGAGTATAGATATGCATTCAGTCTCTGAATTTGAATTTGGGACTGGATTTTATTCGTGAAGTTTTTGTGATATTTTATATCTACCTTTTTTAAGTTTTCTAGCGAATCAATACCACATCATTAGTTGGAGAGTGCATTTGGTTGTGGAAATGTTTTCATAATGAACTAAATATCCATCACTAGCGACCGAGTTTTTTCCAATACAAGGACATACACCTAATTAAGTACAATTAATTGCTGGTGCAGCTGGAGGAACTTCGTGCAGATATTGTTGATTTGAAGGAGATGTACAGAGAACAAGTAAACTTGCTTGTGAACAAGGTATTTAGTTCACCACAATTTTGTATGACTTTACTTAAATAGGATCTGTTCTACAACCTTGTCCTCGAATTCTAAGTTCACTACAATTTTGCAATACAAAAGGCTTTATTGTTCCTAATCTTTCTCCACTCTCTTGCAGATTCAGATAATGAGTTCATCAATGGGTACAGCCTGAGAAGTAACTTCGTATAGCACAACAACGCTATACGAGTCGTTGAAACTCGGCCATTGGTATTGAGATGGGTAGTATTAAGATTTTGTGTATGTACTGAACAGTATATACTTGAAACAGAGCTGATCTTTTTGAAAGTGTTACATAATTCCCAACAGCATTGTAATTTTACAGTATACCTTCGTTTTTAGTGTACTTGTTACAGCATTGAGTTATGGTTTCACAGCTTGAATAAGATTCCCATTTTGCCCTTACCAAAAGTTGATTCTTCAATAACAAATCGAGGGGAGAGATTTGGAAATGGGAACCTCACTGTAGCTTTTGATGGGGGAATCAAGATATTAGATTTATGAAGCTGCGTAATCAGATCAAGTAAAATCCAATTGGGGAAATAATTTGATCTATGAATACTGTTGTTCTAGTAAAGATTGTAAATTACAAGTTTGATTGTTGAGGTTTCAAGGTTGTCTAATGAATTCCTATTATAAATATAGTTAAAAAGTGTTTTAACGGATTTCTAAGATATGGTTTGATAATCTATTTCGTTTTTGGTTTTTGGAAAGTAGCATGGTATCAAACTCAGTTTCTTGTTTTTTAAAAACATGTGTTTCTTTTTATTAAAAAACATTTGTGTTTCTTTTATTTTTTTAAGTGAATTTCATAACGTAATTGTTTTAAATGAAAAAATTATTAGATATATTTTTAAATGTAGCAAAATATTACTTTCTATTGTCGATAGACAATGACATTTTACTATATTTATAAATAAAATAACTTATTTTTCTATATTTAAAAAGAATTCATCATGCATTTTTCAGGCTTAAAAATATATAATTATTTAGACTTTTTTCTCAGATTTATTCTGTTTTTATAGTATTAATTTTGTAAATAATTTAGGATTAAGTTATATTTTATCTGAATCTATGTTCTTAATTATGTTTAAATCCATGGGACACTTTAGACCATTATTTTAATTAAAAAAAAATCATTTTTTGCATTTAGCTACATTTATAAACAAAATATATTTTTTGAAATCAATGTTTAAATTTAGCAATCTGTCTCGTTGTCAAAAATAAAAATAAAAACAACTAAAACCTAGAATGATGGGATAAATAAAACTTAAAATCCAAATATATCTAAGACCGAGGAAATTAATAATATGTTTTTCATTGTCGAACTTTCAAATAAAAAGAAAATTTAGTCAAATTAAATCCTATAATGTCATATATTGCAAATACCTTTATGTTGGAGGAGAAATCTTAGTTAATCAAAACTTGTCACGTCATTATTTATCAAATTTTTTGGGACAATTCCAATTTTATTAGATTTGGGGCCAATTAAGAATTCAGTGTGCTTTCGAATTAAAATTTGGAGAAAAACTAAAAATGTTATGTATCTTCTTTCTTGTTATTTGATTACTATGATTGACGATTAATTCTGTACTCCTATCGTTAACTTGGTTAGAGATCCAATTGAAGTTAAAATTATAAATTGAATTGGGCTGAATAAATTAGAGACATTGGAGAAAATAGCAAAATTCATTAGTTCATCAAATGCAGAAATAATAAGATTTTTGATAAAACCTGTACCACTC
Source organism: Benincasa hispida (assembly GCF_009727055.1). Classification (NCBI taxonomy): domain Eukaryota; kingdom Viridiplantae; phylum Streptophyta; class Magnoliopsida; order Cucurbitales; family Cucurbitaceae; genus Benincasa; species Benincasa hispida. The sequence goes on along the minus strand of NC_052358.1, from coordinate 61,835,465 downwards.
ATGTGAGGTCGACTTGTATAATATCGGATTTGCCTTTAATATGGTTGGCCAACAACAATAATGAATATAGTGTAATTGCTATAGCATGTATCAATTTTAAATAAAAATATAATGTAAATGAGTAAGCGTTAGTTATCAATGTCCAATCGAACGGATTTTGTAGAAAAAAAGTGGCACATCTTTTGCCAAGTTTGAATTTCGAATTGAAAGTTTTTTATCCGATTTGATTTGGTTCAAATTCATTCCAAATGAATCAATCTTGTTTTTTATATCTTCATTTAAATTTTAGTTTATAATAATTCTTTAAATTTCACATTTTCTTATTAATTTTTGGGCTACTTGCACTCATGACATTATCGAATGACTAAAATGTCTTCACAGTTAAAAATGTGAAACTGCATTTCATTATCATTTGATTATTATCTGAATGTCATATGATTACCATCTAATTGTCAATGATATTGATTGCTATTTGATTGTTTGATTACTGTCTGATTGTTATCTGATTCCTATCTTATACTGATTGCTAATGATAGTGATTTGCTATCTCGTTGTTATTTAATATTGATTATTAAGTGATTGCAAATAATACTGATTGCTATCTAATGACCTTACATTTTTTTTGTTAATTGTTAAGTAGTTTCTGATAATCATCTCATTATCTTCCATCTTTTGTCAATTATTAAGCAGTTTCAAATTACCCTCAGATTCTTATTTGATGGCCTTCCTAGTTAATTAGGGTTTAAACATTCAGAGTTTTTGTTAATTAGGGTTATCTTAAAGCTATCGTCATCTTGAAGCTATTATCAATCTCAATAGAATCCGATATGTTATTTATTCTTAAAATTCGGCATGAATAAATCTAGGGATAAATCTATTTAATATAGATTATAAAGAATTTTGTCTTGCTCATACATATATTACCAGTACATTTACTGAGCCAATTTAATAAAATTTAATAAAACTTCAACTCTGATTTTGTTGGCTTATATTTTTTAATACTCAAAGCTCTAAAAAAGGAAAAAAAAAATAGAATTATAGTTTTTAGCCTCCAAATTCTCTTTCACCATTAGCCAATTTAATAAAATTGCCCCCAACAAATTTGAATTGACAAAAAAAAAAATAATAAAAAAAACAATAAAATTGTCACATCAAATGCCTTTCATTTGGCAGCGATTGAAAGCAATTGAGAAACTGATTTTATTCACAAAAAACCAATCGGAAGAAAAAGAACAAAAATAAAACAAAAACAACACCACATTTCAATCAATCGGTTGAAAATGAAGATGAAGAGGAGAAGCCAGAAATTGTGAACGCCGGAGAAGTTTCCGACCGAATTTCATGGATATCACCATTGCAGGCTTTGTCGTCGTCGAACGTAGAAAACGATTACGTTGCCTGGAGAATGCTCGCGAATGGAAGAAGCGAGAATGGTGGAGGAGAAAAATAAGGAATTACTGCTTACGTTGGTTAGAATGATAAAATTAGAATATGAAAACAAATGAAAAATAAGAATTTGAATCTTTTGCTATATATGCAAAATCAACAACTTCACTCCCATGGTTGCCAAATAGCTAAACTATTTTGACACCCATTATAATTTTCCTTTTTTTTTTTAATTATTATTTTTAATTCTTATTAACATATTTAATTTCAACTGAGTTTTTATTCATTATTTTATAAATATTCTCATAAAACAAAGTGTATATTTCACCCAAATTTTTCATTGTAATTTTTATCACGTTTTATCACTTATCATCTTATTATATTATTATATCGTTTTAAAGTTTTGATATACACTTTGTTTGATCTCAACAAAATTATGTCTTTTTGACAAACGAGTAAGTGTTTACTTATTGTAATTATTGTTATTATTGAGCAAATCCGGATAAAATTAGTTTCAGGAGACTAAATTAAGATTTATTGAAAGTACAAAGATTAAAATTTGAGATTTGAAGTACAAGAATTAAATTTGAACAAACTCCAAAATGCAGAGATCAAATGATAATTTTACATCTATTCTAAAGGTAATCTGTTTGCACTAGATTTCTGAAAAAAATTAATTTGTTGAATTTGAACTTTGTATTCATATTTATTTCTTCAATATAGTGAATACAATCCTTAATACATAATCTTTTGATGCTTTCTCTCGAAAAGTAAATTTTAATCCTTATGCTTGTTGATCTTCTCGGATGATCGACCTTTGAGTTTGATGATCTTCTTGAAGGATCGACTGTGGACTTGTTGATCTTATTGATTAGTTTGGACCTATCTCTAGCTTGTTTATCGACTTTTACGAGCTTCTAGCTTGTTGGTCATCTTGGATCGACCTTTGGAGGTCCAATCTTCTAGTCTTTAAGCTTGAGAGCTAGAGAGCTTTGGTCTTCATAACTTCTCCCAAACTCTGAAGATGGATCTTCGTAACTTCTAAATATAAATGTTTAATTAACTTCTCTCAAACATTTATATTAAAATTTTTAATTAAAACAAAAATGTTTAAATATAACATAAAATTAGAGCTCATAACTTCTAAATATAAATGTTTAATTAAAACATAGTACTATATACCATGTAAAAACAAAAACGAGTAGAGAAACATCGGTAAGGTTAGTCAAAAGCTAGCATTGGTCATGTATGCAGCTTTCCACAATGTGAGAGTTTATGAACCTAACAAAAAAAAAAAAAAACTACAGTGGTTCGACCAGTTTGGTCTACATCCACTTAACCAACTTGAATTATTTTATCAATGAGCAATAAAGGAATTTACAATAAACGAAATCATCTGTAATTTCAATATCAATTGATATTGAGATTGCCTCTGAAAGTTGAGAACAACCTGCTGCAAAACAGCTTAAAACAGTGTGCTGCCTGCTTCTACAGGTAAACCACCAAACCCAGATCTGCAGCAAACCCAACACTGGCGTACCCACGCTGAAACTGGAACCCACCGAACACTAACGTGGAATTGGACCCCCCAGATCGGTCCGATCACCTACCCGTCACCACGCTCACGCCGCGGCACCCGAACCGGCAAACCCACGCTCACGGCTCCTCAACTTCGGACCAGACGACTGTGGCGCTCCCTCAGACGGCTGCCTACTTTCTTCAAGGCGGCCGCGCGTGTCCTATCTCCCAGGCGGCTGCTCCTCGGCCTTTTTAGTTCAGCCGGCTACTGCTCGAATGCTCCAGGCCGGCTGCTCTCTTTTATCAGCCAAGAGACACACGAAATTGGCCCTAATTTTGGAGAAGATGGAATAATTATAAAATTGCCACAGCCCATAATTACCAGAATACCATTGGGCTTTTAAATTCACCAAAAACCCAAAAACCCACTTAAACACCTTGTTATTTTCTACAAATCTCTCTCATAACAAGAATATTTAAGTGAACCAGTTCAACATCTTTCTGGGCCACAAATTTTCTGATAAAATGAAATTTGACATTGATATGCTTAGACCGTTCGTGATGAGATGGATTCTTCATAAGATGAATAGCACTCTGGCTATTATAATGGATGATAGGAATGAACTCCTGCGACAACAACTCACTAACTATCATTTTCAACTACACTGCCTCTTTCACAGTTTCACCTACTGACATATACTCTGACTCAGTAGTAGACAAAGCAACAACTGACTGTAGAGCAACCTTCCAATTGACCACATTACCAAACAAACGAAAAATATGACCTGATAGAGACCTTCTTTTGTCAAGGTCTGCAGCGTAATCTGCATTTGTGAAGCGATTTTATCACAATCCCTACTAAAATACAATGATACATTGACATTACCTTTCAAATATCGAAGCACCCATTTAACTGCATTTCAATGCTCCTTCCCAGGATTTGACATAAACCTACTAATCATACTCATAGCATATCCAAAGTCAGGCCTAGTATAAATCATCAAATACATAATACTTCCAACAACAGTACAATAGGGAATATTAGCAATCTCTAACCTTTCTTGTTCAGTAACAGAATACTGAGACGAAGAAAGCCTAAAATGAGATGCTAAGGGTGTCGAAACTGCCTTACAACCAGACATATTTTACTTTTCAAGCAGTTTATGCACATAACTCTCTTGCGAAATGGTTAACAAACCTTTCTCCTTATCTCTTTTCACATCCATGCCTAGGATCCTTTTCAGTTCACCTAAATATTTTATCTCAAATTCACTACTCAACCGTTTCTTGAGATCACAGATTTCAAAATAATCCTTAGATATCAGAATCATATCATCTACATACAGAAGTAGATAAGTATATGTACCTTTCTGAGATAGTTTCCAGTACACGCAGGCATCATATGAGATCTTGTGAAACCCTTGCTTCAGAATAAAGGTGTCAAACCTGATATACCACTGTCTCGGCGATTGCTTCAGTTCATAGATGGACCTGTAAAGACGACAAACCATGTCTTCCTTTCCTTTCACCTCATAACCCTTAAGTTGAGCCATGTAGATCACTTCCTCTGATTCACCATGAAGGAAAGCTGTGGTGACGTCCATCTGTTCAACAAACATATAAAAGTGAACAACAATAGATAAAATTAATTGAGTGGACGAATGCCTCACCACCGGAGAGAAAATCTGATGAAAGTGAACTTCCTCTTTTTGAGTGTAGCCCTTGACTACCAGTCTAGCCTTATACCTAGGCTTGTTGTCACCTCTTATACCTGGTTTGATTTTATAAATCCACTTTGACTGAATGAGTTTATGATTAGGAGGCTTTGGAACCAATGACCATATCTGATTCTTCTACAACGAGAACAATTATGCTTCCATAGCATCCTTCCATTGTTCCTTCGAATCAGATACAATAGCCTCCTTAAAAGTAAGAGGCTCTGCTTCAATACTGTCAGCTGCACTAGTAAGAGCATAAGCAACTAAATCAGCATAACCATACCTCGTAGGAGCCTGCCTCACCCGCTGAGGCCTGTCACGATTAAGCTGATAGTTCTGTAGGTCACTGCTACTTGAGCTTTCTTCACCAAAAGCTCTCTCATCAATCAAATTTCTTTGCAATTGAGGTTATCTACTATCAGAACTGGATGACTGATCACTGAATTCACCTGAACTAACTGATGTTCGTGCTTTAGAATCAATTCTAACCTCTGCCTCAACCTAATCAACTGACTGCTGTTTCTGCTGCTCTTTGACACGAAATGGCATCTCTGTTTCATTAAAGGTCACATCTCTACTGATAATACATTTATTTTTGCCCTCTTCCAAGCACCAAAGTTTATATCCTTTAACACCCCAAGGATAGCCAATAAACATACATTTCAGTGCTATCTTATTCAGCTTCCTTTCCTTAACATGAGCATAAGCTGAACATCCAAACACTCTGAGATGATCCAAGCTTCGAGCTTTTCTTGTCCATATCTTCTGAGGAGTCTTTAGGCCTAAAGAGAAAGATGGACTTCTATTAATAGGATAACAGGCTGTTTGGGCAGCTTCCCCCCAAAACTTCAAGGGTAATGAAGTATTTGTCAAGAGACATCTTGTACGCTCCATAATTGTTCTGTTGAACCTCTCAGCTAAACCATTCTGCTGTGGAGTGTACGTAACAGTGAAATGCCTCGTAATTCCCTCAGATTTGCAAAATTTATCAAATTTGTGATTCACAAATTCTAAACCATTGTCTGTACTCAGATACTTTATCTTCTTGCCTATCTGGTTTTCAACCTGCTTTTTCCATTTAAGAAATTTTCCAAAAGCTACATCCTTCTGTTTTAGTGGATACATCCACACCTTTCTTGAAAAGTCATCAATGATTGACATAAAGTATCTCGAACCTCCTATAGAAAGTACCTTTATAGGACCCCACAAATCTAAATGAATATAATCCAAAATTCCTTTGGTAAAATGCTTCCCTTTCCCAAACTTCACTCTGGTAGACTTTCCCATTATGCAATGTTCACAAAATGGGAATTCAATGTCTTTAACTCCTTTAAGCAAACCTTGTTGTGAAAGAGCTTGAAGACCTCTTTCACTCACATGAGCTAGTCTGTTATGCCATAACATAGACTTATCTGTTTCTTTCCAGATGCAATAGCAACACTACCTGAAACTGCAGTACCCTCTAACACATAAAAACCATTCCTCAAGGACCCCTTTACCTTAACCAAAGAACCCTTGATAACCTTCAAAACTCCATTCTCAGATTTATAGGAATAACCTGTTCTATCTAATTCGCCCAGAGAAATTAGATTTCGTTTGAGTTCTGGAACATACCTTACATTTGTAAAAATTCTGATCATTCCATCATGTGTTGTAATTCGATCTGACCCAATTCCTTTTACATCATAAGCACCATTATCACCAAGCAAAATTGTTCCCCTATCATTTTCCTAAAAGTGAATCAAGAAATCTCGAGTAGGAGTCATGTGAAACGTGCACCCTAAATTCATAATCCAAGCATTCTGAATGTCCCTGTTGGACATCATCAAAACCATCAAAACCTTTGTTGAATCATACCCATCAGTAACATTTGTTGCACTATAATCCCCTGCATGCTTGCTACTTGATGCATCCTTGCTCTTATTCAAAGGGCAATTTTTTCTAAAGTGTCCTTCTTTATGACATAGGAAACACTTTTTGGTTTTCCACTGCTTGATTTTCATCCGACATTTTCTCACCAATGTTATTGAGATCAACTAAATCTTCTGGAATTCATCTAAATTCTTTTCTAAGCCTTTACTTGAGTCCATCTTATATCCAAAAAATTTCTCTTTTAGATATAATTTATTTGGCAAGGACTTAGTCAAATAAAGACTTTCCAATTTCTTCCACAACTCCGCTGTAGTAGTGGCCTCATCTACTAGCCTAAGCATCCCATCTGACAAATACAAAATTATCGTCGAATAGGCCATCACATCCATATCCTTTTTTCAGCTTCTATATTGTTGGTGGAAGGTCATTTTCGTCTAAGATTTTTGCTACCTTTTGTTGTACTAGAATAGCTCTAATATTTTTCCTCCATAACCCAAAGTCATATTTTCCTCCATAACCCAAAGTCATATTTTCCATCAAATTTAATAACTTCGAACCATGTAGACATCGAATCCATCTGTCAAATTAATTCCAACAAAAATATCCTTGAACAAAGAATATGCCAGCACACACTACCACACACCCTTCTTGGATCAACTGGTGCTCTGATACCACTTGTAAGAGTTTATGGACTTAACATAGATGACCAAACAGAATGCAAACAATCAGCAGAAAAAAAATCGAGAGCAGTAAAGAATACCAAGATATACAGTGGTTCGACCAGTTTGGTCTACATCCACTTTGAGAACCAACTTGAATTATTTTATTAATGAGCAATAAAAGAATTTACAAATTACAGATAATCAATAAAATTCCCAATCTATAATTTCAATATCTATTGATACCGAGAGCTCCGTGTCACAATCGCTCTTTCGGAAGCTTCTCTTAGCGATTGTGCGGCACTTGTTCCCGCCCACGAACAAGCCAGCCAACTCAAATACGGACTGCCGATGGCACACCGAGTGCCTCTTGCAACCTCCAACCCTATTTTAGGGAAAATGGTTTTAGAAAACGGGTTTAGAGAAAAGGTTTTCGTAAGAAGATTTGAGAGTGTGTATAAAGAAAGAGAAAGATTGTAGTAGACTAGAAAGCAATAAGCAACAACAACGGCTTTTATAGAGTACTACTCCGGTATGAGGAAGTGATGGTTAGTCTTATCCCCATATAGTGCATTCTGAACAAAAAGCCAACTGGCGCCCTTGCATATGCAAAAGGGCGAGTGGTCACTTACAATGAAAATGTAAAGAAAGCAAGCTAACTAAACTAATACAATACAGGATATGAAAGTAACTAGAAGGGGTTGGATTGGGTATAACGGCATGGGCAACAGGCCCGGACAAGCATGACTGTTACTTCTTCCCCCACTTATTGTTGACGTCCCCGATCGACCGACCTTGTTCAAAACTCTGCGATGGCTGGAGCTTACACTCTTTCAAGCTTCGGCCCGCTCCCAACTGTCTCTTCGTCGGGGAGATCCTTCCATTCACTAAGAACTCTGTCAGTTTTTCGTCTGGGTTTCCAATACGGCGTGTACGTTTATCCAGGATTTGTGCAACTTCTTTCTCAGCAAAACTCTTCATCGTGACCGAGTGCGCGGCCTTAGCATGTTTCGCTATTTCATCCTCGGATCGGGATGATACGGCTTCAGATACTCACATGGATGACAGGATGATCATCTTCATCCATGAGGGTAAACTAACCCTATATGAGAGTTCTCCCGACCTTCTCAATACCTCCACTGGACTTCATATTTCTTACTAGCCGTTGGTCTCTCTGGCCTCGAAACGAAAACGTGTCTCCGGTCGTAGTGCTTGACTCTAGACCTTGTCTCCCAGCTTTGAAACTCAAGGCCCCTTCGCTTTACTTATACAGCCCACTCTTCCATCCTCCTTGATTGCTCTTTTCTAGGTTAGGCTGCCGAGCGATCTCAGTAGGTTTTTACTCCACTCTTTAGTGAAGCTTATGTCCTGATGGACTTTTGCTCCTCATAAGGCGTGCGTCCACTCAATGTAGGCATGACTTTGTTCTGCCTGCGCACACCATCCTACTCGAAGGGCGTTATATTCTCCCCGGTCGCGGACTCTGTTGGCTATTGAAGTCCTGAACTGATGCCACATCTAAACAATCTATGAAGTTCTGTCTTTCTAGCGTCGATAAAGCTGATGCAATTATTCCGTCACCATACTGTTGAATCTCGTTCTGTCATGACCTGTCAGTTTGGGGATTGATACTAGAGGAATATTTAGTGATGATCTCTAAATTCTGCATTCTGTCCAATTGTCCAGAATTCCGTCCCAATCAGCTAAACAATGCCTTATGCACCTATTTCACATATGTGTTTTGAGAAGACGATGTAGTCATCGTCATGTCGACGGCTGTGCACCAATTTTCGGCGTTCGGACGAACGTGGCATATTTCCGAAACGGTCTATTGATTAATCATAAGGACCGAATTAATAAACTCTCCCACCCTTGGGGGCAAATTTGCGTGATGAGTAGGTAGACACATCCGTGCCCAACGGTCGGGGCAGTAGATGGTTTCCACAGACCCGCTAATTCGCTTTTCAACCTTATCTGTTCGCATGACAAGGAAGTCTATAGGTAAAAATTCATGACTCATCTCAACTTGGCCAATTAGCTTCTCGTCAAAGGGCATAAGTCCTCTTGCCAACCATTTGTTGTTCCTCTGACCCTACGTAGTCGTGTTACGTGACAACCCTCGATCACGACCTTTCGATAAACTCCCCGATGACTCTGGGGGATTAGAAGCGATTAGCCTTGGTATAGTAGATCATCTTCCACCCAGAACTGGCTGTGTCTTCCCCTCTCTAGGCCAAACTGTAGCATGGCCTGCGCCCTTTGTGTCATTTGTCAAGTGAGTTTTTGACAGTTTCTCGTACTGTTGCACTCAATGTACTTGCTTGACTAGTGCGAAGCGAACATGCACAGGGCCGCATGTTCGCTTCTTTACGGCTAAGCGCATCACGCCGCTTGGTTGCTTTTCCACCGATCTATTGGTTCGAATTGGAAAGTCGAACTCCCGCTAACATTCCTGCCACCGTGGCCTGTTTTTCGACTGACAACTTCGTTGGTTGAAGAAGTGACAAATGGAGTGTTGTCGGTCATTGACCAACGAACTTGGCCCCCAAAGAGATACTGTCCTCCAGGCCCTCAAGCAGTGAACTACTTGCTAACATCTCTTTCTCGGAGGCGCAATACCTCGTTCGCATCATTTAGTTTTCTACTCTCATATGCGACGGGGTGTCGTCTGGAGAGAGAAACACCGCCCAACGCGAAGTCAGAAGCATCAGTCAATCTACTTCAAAATGACTTTTGGTCACGTCGGCAATTCCGGGACCGGCCCCAATTCAATCATCCACATTCTTCAGGCCCTCAAAGGCAGGCCTGACATTCGTGAGTCACAGCTCCATTGGCTATCCTCTTTTCAACAGTTACGGTTAAGGCCCTGTTCTCTCGAGAATCCTTCTACGAACCGCCTATAGTAGTTGGCTAGTCCGATGAAGGATCGTAGTTCGGTCACGGATGACGGTTACCCAAATAATTCTCTCTCT
>NC_052358.1:61684201-61824505 GCF_009727055.1 Benincasa hispida | reverse complement strand
TACATTATATCGATATCTCAGCTATAAGTTTTTATTTAGACATGTTGAAGCTCAGATAACGAAATGCTAAGAAAAGAGTTATTGCTCGCTTTCTCTATTGGATGTGATGGATGATCGCAATTAATTAGTCTAGACAGAACGCTCCTTGTGTGAAGAATAATAAATTTTGTCTGTTACAACGAACGAAGCCACACGCACGCAGAAACGCACTCTAATCGTTCCTCGTTCAAATTTTGTTTGCGCGGTTACGGTAAAAACGAATATTTTCTAAGGTGTTTGTTTTGCAGGGGTGCAAATCAAATTCACCGGTATGCGACTCGAGTCTGGCTATCATATCAGAAAATTTCATCTAATTTCTCATGTCGCGGTAATACGTCCGCTGGTAGGTGTGCGCTCACATAACTCGCATTCAATATTGCCATCGAGGCTTTCTCGGCACGAGACTTCTCTTGTAGCTGCGTCTCAGGATAACGAACATGTTATGCTCGGGACCTTCCTCTCAAGGTCACGCCATAGACTAGCAAATTATGTTCTCGTTCATCCGTCCTTACCAACTGTCCACATGAGAGACTTAATTAGGTTCCTATCGATCCGCGAACATGAATCAATATCTTCCCTCTATAAGCCCACTGGCTAACTTCAGATACCAACGTCACAATCGCTCTTTTCGGAAGCTTCTTTTAGCGATTGTGACGGCACTTGTTCCCGCCCACGAACAAGCCAGCCACTCAATACGGACTGCCGATGGCACACCGAGTGCCTCTTGCAACCTCCAACCCCTTTAGGGAAAATTGGTTTTAGAAAAGGGTTTTAAGAAAAGGTTTTCGTAAGAAGATTTGAGAGTGTGTATAAAGAAAGAAAGATTGTAGTAGACTAGAAAGCAATAAGCAACAACGGCTTTATAGAGTACTACTCCGGGTATGAGGAAGTGATGGTTAGTCTTATCCCCATATAGTGCATTCTGAACAAAAAGCCAACTGGCGCCCTTGCATATGCAAAAGGGCGAGTGGTCACTTACAATGAAAATGTAAAGAAAGCAAGCTAACTAAACTAATACAATACAGGATATGAAAGTAAACTAGAAAGGGGTTGGATTGGGTATGCGGCCATGGGCAACAGGCCCTGAACAAGCATGACCGTTACACTCCGCACACAACGTCTTCTCTGAAAGCTGAGAACAACCTGCTGCAAAACAGCCCAAAATAGTGTGCTACCCGCCTCTGACCGGCAAACCATCAAACCCAGATCTGCAGCAAACCCACGCGCTGAATCGGAACTGACCGGCGTACCCACGTTGAAACCGGAACCCACCAAACACTAGTGCAGAACCAGACCGCCCAGATCGGTCCGATCTCCTACCCATCACCACGCTCATGCCGCGGCACCCGAACTGGCAAACCCACGCTCACGGCTCCTCAACTTGGACCAGATGGCTGTGACGCTCCCTCAGACGGTTACCGACTTTCTTCAAGGTGGCCGCGCGTGTCCTATCTCCCGGCGGCTGCTCCTCGACCTTTTTAGTTCAGGCGGCTACTTTTCGAATGCGCCTAGGCCGGCTGCTCTCTTTTCTCAGCCAAGAGAAACATGAAATTGGCCCTAGTTTTGGAGAAGATGGAATAATTACAAAATTGCCTCTGTCCATAATTACTAGAATGCCATTGGGTTTTTAAATTCACCAAAAATCCAATAAAATCTACTTAAATACCTTGTTATTTTTTACACACAATTGCGCATTGTTGGATTTTATGTCCTAAAACTCGTAGTTTGTAAATTAATAAACATATTCTGTTTTGTTTTTCGATAAAGTTATTATTGAAATTATAATCTTGAATCCAATAAACTAAGGTCCTGAGGCTATTTAATGTAGTTTGAACTTTATGTAGTGACATAAATGTGGATCAAGTTCAAATATATAGCCAAAATGGTCTATATATGAATAAGGTTGGGCGCCTTATTGGACACTATGGATGTAACCTACTTTGTAGTTAATACAAACGATATGATCCTAAATTGTTAATATAGAGATATGTGAGTGGGGGCATCTTATGCAATGAGTTTGCATAAGACTGAACCATGAAATAGTCACTTTTTATGTTCTAAATGCCATTTTATGTATAAAACTGACTATTTCGTTAATTGATGACCTAGGTAACTTAATCTTAATCCTGAACTAACTATGAACTCCTATTCACTCGGAATTATCCTTAGATCTGTATAGGTAAGGGTAAGTCTCAAATATCGTTGGCCCAATAAGCCTCCTATTTTAGGGGTAATATCGGGTGGATAGCTGGGAACATTAGGGTGCAAAACGGGAAATTCACTCCTACCCATTATAGGGATAGTAGATAGGTTGTTCCCTTTTAGTACTGAATCCAGGTCTTGACAAGGGGCCCACACCCCTCTCCATGGCCCGAGAGGGATTTCGGTTTATAAGTTGGACCTTAAACCAATTGTTCATTAGAGGATCAGTGGAACTTAAAGAAACAAGATGTAGTCTTGGGGTAAAACGGTTTTTATGACCCACTCGAGATTACGAACAACCTGCGAAAGGATTAGCTTACTAATCATTAGTTATATCAAATGGACACAAATATATCTATAGTGAGGAAGTGCAACTACGGGACTATAGTGGAATGACCGTTAGTTAATCGAATGTTGATTAGCTCCGTCTAAAGAGTTTAGCCAGCTAATCTCGGATCGTTGGAAGCCCATTGATCTATAGGTCCATTAGATTCCCCTACTAGCTCATATGGAATAAACTTAAAACAGTATGATAGAATAATTCGAATTGTTCAAATTAGATGAAGAGAGAGAAAACCGACAAGTATATATTGATATAGTTGTCGGGTTTTTCAGTTTTAGAGATACAACTTTAATATTTAAATGTGAATTTAAATATCAAGAATATGATATGTTCATATTCGAAAGCTCAGAAATAATGGAAATGGTCAAAGATGTAATGTAAAAAGTCAAAGAGTTGACTTTTGACTTTGAAAAGTCCAAACTTTGACCTACCTTAACATTCAAATATGATTTGAATTTTCGAGAAAAATGAATACGGATTCCATGCTCGGAGGTCAAAAATTAGTCAACACGGAAAAAATCATAAAAAAGTCAAAATGTTGACTTTTTGGTCAAAGTCAAAACTTTGACCAAATGACTATTTGCCCTTTGACTAAAGTTAGTTAGAAAAATCCAAACTTTTTGTTGGATAATTCTACTAACAAAATAGTGGGCTAGGCGTGGCTATAGTGGAGACATTAAGCCCACTAAGATAGTGGATTATAGAGTGTTTGGATTTTTATGGATTTGGTTCATTGCAATTATTGCATGGTTTTTTCTATAAAATGACTTTTGAATTTAAATAAAAGTAGTTTTTGACAATTTGTCAATTTTGTTTTTCAAAATTGGGCTTGAAAAAAATAACCCAAACCCTACTCAAATTCTCCTTCATTTTCCATCTCCTCTCTCTCTCTCGATTTTCTTCATCCACCGGGTCCAACAACCCGGTTCTGAGTCCAGAGGATAGTAGGTCAACTCTAGTGGTGGTCCGTTCGTTGTTCGGGTCGAGATTCAACGAGGATAGGCTGATTTTCGGGAGCTTCAAGATAATTATATTTACTATTTTTCCTTTCAATTGCATGCTAGTTTTCTTTTGAATTAAAAGCAATTAGAGTGTAATTAGATCCGAATTCCGTTGCGTATGTCTCGTGTTCTATCACGAATAAGGTCAAATAACATATCAATTTCTAGCCATTTGTTATCTATTGGTGGATTCCTTTTGCCTAATTGTCCTTCTCATATTTGGCCATAGAGACATGGTTCATAGAGATTGTCCAATTTTTCCACGAGGACAGGGACCACCGGTCCCGCCCTGAACGGAGCGGGGATTCCTCGATTAGGCGGGGAGTGAGGGAGGGAGTGGGAAAAAAATTTTCCCGTGAGCTAAACGGGAATGGAGATGGGAATGCATTCCCCGTCCCCGTCCCCGCCCCCGCCCCCGCCCCCGCCCCCGCCCCATTCCTCATCCCGCCCCCAATTAGTTTTTACATATTATAGTTATAATTATTCTAATGTTATGTTACTATTATTATTATTATAAATAATTACATTTAAATTTCAAATTTGATTATTTTTTGAGAAAGATAATGAATATGTTTAAATTGAATATTTAAATTTAGATTATATATGTGAATAATTTGATTCATATTTATTTCTTTCTACTATAAGAAAGTAATTAGTTTTTTAGGCCAAAATTTGAACAATTTATTTTTAAATTCAAATTATCATGTAAAACTAACCTAATAAACAATTTAGTGATAAAGTTAATTATTTAATTAAAACTTGTTCACATTAGTGATTTAAATTAATTGATTTTTTACAAAAAAAAAAAATGTAACGAAAAAAAATTTTCCATGGGGAACCCGATCCCCGTAGGTAATTTCATGAGGAGCGGGGACGGAGATGGAAAATGGCATCTCTAGCCTCGCCCCGCCCCATGAACAACTCTAAGTTCAAATTTAAGGAAACGTATCCTTAAGGTAACATATCTTTAAGACTTGATGAAACATATATTGGTTTAAATTCACCATATATTCTAATACTAAGATATATGTCTTTTATAGTACAAACTACAAAGGAACTAACAAAAAGGAATAATAACAACAAAGAATGAAAAGAGAAATCTAAAATAATTGTCTTATGAGTCCAAAAGTGAGAGGTCTTCAAGTTAAATTTGGCTCGAAAACATCTCCAAGTATAGTGTTGAGAGTATGTACAATATTTATTAGAGACGATTGAGATATGGAAAAATCTCCTAACAAAAACTTTTCGATGTTTTCAATAATTCTTGCATCAACAAAATATTTTAATTATTTTTAAAAGTTAAAATTTTATCACTTATTTTATTTTCATTCTGTATGGATTTTTTTAACGATATAATAATGAAAATGTTGATTCACTCCTTAAGATGATATTGAATCTATGAAATATGAAAATAAAAAATAAAAATGATTGTCAAAACATATTGATAAAAATTTAATATGAATACAATCCATAATGAGAATATGGAATATAAGGAGGTTTGATCTTATATAGTACTGTAAATAAGCATAGGTTAGCTTCATTGACATATTAAAGATATTTCCTTTTATCTGGGTCCACTAAACATATATTTGCTTTGTACATATATCTACCATTTAACTGACATAAAATTTTTACTATTAATTTTGAAGTTGGAGATTCTTCTACTCAACATATTATATTATAGAAAAAAAGACATTTCATTATTATGCATAGAAGTCTACTAAGAACTTGAGAAAAGATGTGTCAAGATTGACATACAAATATGTTAATGAGTAAGAGGTATATAGTTTGAATTTCTCTATCTTTATTGTAGTTTTTAAAAAACCACTAAGTAAAGATATTTTCTATTTTCAATGATTCATCCGAGTAATTGAATTGATGGTGCAATATTTGAATAAAATCGAACATACTTTCCCAAAACTTTCTTAGAGTCAATTTCAAGATTGAAGAACTCTTTTGCCCACTTCCCAATAACCACGTCTCTTAAGGTTTGTCATAATCTACTCAACATACTAATTACAACAAATAGAATATCAGGTCTCGTTGTGATAAAGTACATCCAGTTTCCAACTAATCTTCAATACAAACTTGGTTTAACTTCTTCTCCATTATCATCGTTACTCAATTTCAAATTTGTCCCTACGTGCACACAAGGAAAATCATTTTTCGTGCATCCCAAACTTCTTCACCAAGTCAACAGCAAAAGTTTTTGTTATGAGATAACAATCTCGTCCTTTTTTTCTATTGACTTTAATTATGAAAGATGTAATGGATAAAATCCAAATCACTCATTTCTATTTTCCTTTTCATGAAATTCTTAAAATTATCCCACAAGAAGTTAAAAATATATCATCGACATATAATGAAACGATAAGAATTTTTTCATGCTTATCTTCTTTGACATAGAATGCGTACTCATATGGACACTTTTGAAATCCCATCTTCAAAGATAAACTCAAACTATTGGTATGACGGTTCAAAAAAAGTGCATTTTACATTCATTTTATGATTTTTCTGCCCCTTTAGAGCTTCTCAAAGACAAGATGAACTTTTCGCCTGAGACCTATTTTAATGCTTTTCAAAAGTTGATTTAACCTTTGAAACAAGATATATCATATGACTTATTAAGTGTTTTTTCAAAAGCTGAAACCTTAAAATCAATCAACTTTCTATTAGTGAAACGAGGATTTAAAATAAAAGATATATATAATGGAAAATAAAATCTACAACTGAGAGAAAATATAAGTTGATCATATTCGGAGATCAGAACATTACAAATGTAAAATCTTTAATCTTTAAAAAAGAAGATCATGTTAATTATCATTGAGCTAAGTTCACTTTGACGAATATTTACCGTAATTGGAAGGAAATAATTATACATAAGCCTCATTGGCATAAAATGCCAAAGTGATCCCTGTTGCCATTATCATAATAAAAATTGTAGAGAGAGAATAAAAAAAATTGAAGATGAAGGATAATTTTAGACCAAAATGAAAAATCTACTAAATAAAGAAAAAGGAAATCGAATTGGGACCAGACAACATCATGACGGGTGAAGAGTGGGGAGTTGGACCTTTAAGCCCAACTTGATCTCCTCAAGACCGAGGCCCAACTTTTGCACATAGCGTGCAAAGAATCCCAATTAGATCTAATTAAGTTATTACATAACCGAATTTTGGAAGGGAACAAAAGAAGATCCAGATTGATCTCTATATAAATATATCATTATAAGTCCACATGAGGTAACTTGAATTATACTCTTGAACTCTCTAACTTTCACATTTTTTCACTCTCGAACTTAAGCATCTAGTGTGTGTGACAAGCATCACATCAATCTACAGGTTTTCTCTTTTGCAAGCCACATTCTTTTTTCAATCAAATAAATTTACTGTTGGTGTCACCTAAAATACAGGTACATGCATTTCTCCTGTCTAAATTTTGGTATCAGTGTGGAGATGGACATTTTACCCCATTAGATTGTTTTTATGTTCAGCGATCAAAAGTTTTTCACAATTAATACAAAGAAGATTTTAAAGTGATTTATCGATTTAATTAGTAGTGGTTAGTATGATTATAATTAATACATATTCAAGTAAAATTATTCATTACTATTTATAAAAGAAAAATATAGGGGTATTCCGACTATTTTGAGCATCTGATCAAATTGTCTAATCATATTTTGTCATGTGACAATTTTTTTTTTAAAAAATATATACTTAGGTGAATCTCGGGCTCCACCCATCTTTGTGTATCCTACCAAATGCCCAATCACAAGTTAGCACATAACAAACTTTTTTTTAAAAGAAATATTGTGTATATTTTTCTTTTTTGAAGAATGCATGGAGATTGATGTAGCCTGTACTGCACACTCAAATATTACTCGAAAAGAAAAATAATAACTCTTCAAGTACTATTATGAAAGCCAATCAATAAATTTATCGACTTAAAAGAAAAACTCTATTCACAACCTTCTCGATAAAATGTCAAGTATATATATAGTTCAACTATTTAAGATATTGGTTAAAATATCATTTTGGTCTCTATACTTTTAAATTTGTTCAATTCTAGTCTCTAAACTTTCAAATATGCAATTTTAATCCATATGCAACTTTAATATAGATCTTCCTACTACTAACATTTTTTTTGGTTATTTTTTAATTTTTTTTATTATTTATAGTATTTTCACTAAATTTTGAAAACAGATTCATATATTATATTTTCTTTTATGAAAATTATTGTTAATATCGAACTAATTTTCGATTGTCCAAATTTAAAATTTATTAAAAATATAAATATTAACTTTGGAGATTAGAAATTGCTTTTAAAAAATTGAAAATTGAAAATACAAGAAATAAATCTGAACACACTTCAAGGAATTAAAATAGAAAATTTACCTCAAATCTAAAGGTAGAGTAGATGCCGACATTTTAAAAACTAAAATAATAAAAAATAAAAAAGGTTTAAATAAAACATAGTACTATGTAAACAAAAAATATGCATGGTTCTCATGTCCAAATTTCATCGACTCATTCTCTCTCCCAACTTTTTGGTGTTCCTAAATTCCTTAATATAAAAACGACCAAATAATATCATAGCATTTCTCTTGTTGTATGCATGTGCAGCCTCCCATAATTGAAAAATAAGGCCAAAACTAACATATCAATTTCAAGCCATTGTCATCTATATGTGGTTGGATTCCTCTGTCTAGTTGTCACACTTGTGGACATAGACAACTCGTATCCTTTAACGATATAATAATATCTTAAAAGGTTGCAATATTTTTTTCGATCGTTTAAATCTACCTTTGATATAAAAATATTGGTTTAAATTCAGAAGAACAGAAAACACCCCACAATTCAGAGACCTTAGAAATTCAAATCATATTTTGCTCGAAAGATATTTGCAAACATAACGCCAAACATTTATTAGAGATTCTTGAGATATGGAAAAATTTCCTAACAAAACGGCCTTCTCGATGTTTTCCAATAATTCTTGCATCGGTAAAAGATTTTGATTATTTTTAAAAGTTCACGTTTTGATACTTACTTTCTTATACGTTTTGCGGAAATTTTGAAGATATAATAATAGAAATGTCGATTCATTATTTTTTATGATGTCGAATCTATGAAAAATATGAAAATATCTTTAAGGCCGTTACATTTTGTTACATGGATTGCACCCAATAATAACACCCAATAATAACACCCATGTGCAATCCATGTAACACCCAATAATAACGTGTCATGTGATAAATATTTTTAAAAAAATATTAATTTTTTTAATTTTATTTTTAGTGTGAAAGGAAAAGGAGAGCATGAGATTAAGTTTACCTATTATTGCCTTTAACTAACATAAAATTTGTACCATTAATTTTGAAGTTTAAGATTCTTCTACTTAACATATTATATTGTTAAAGAAAAAAAGACATTTCTTATGCATAGAGCTCTACTAAATACTCAAGTAAAGATGTCAAAACAGACATATATACAAAAATATTAATGAGTAAGAGATATATAGTTTAAATTCCTCTCTTTTAAGTTATACTTCTTAAAAAGTCACCAAAGTAAAGATATTTTCTTTTATCAAGAAATTTATCATGATTCCTCCAAGTAATTGAATGGATGTTAGAATTTCTTTTAGAAAAAAATTATAATTAAAATACAGTGTTATGTCTCTTCGTTGATTGAATTGTTTTTTTTTTTCTTGAAAAAGAAAATCAAGAAAGCCCAACTCAAGGGATCAAGGAATCAAGTCACTTAAAATTTCATCTAGAACTCAATTCGGGAAGTCGAAAATCCAACTATGCCCAATATCTTACTAATTAGAATAATAATAATAAAAAAATTAGTAAAGCTAGTAACATAACTGGCAACACGGGTTACATAGTGAACCCTATTACATGACAAAACAAGGAGGTATGTTAGTTAAAAAAAAAATAAAAAATAGAAGAAGGTTAATATTGTCAAGGTGAGCCACTAAAATATAGGTAGGCGAGAAATTATTTAGAGTTGACAAATGTTTCATTCTGAAAAATAATAAAAAGATTTTTAAAGTGATTAGGTACAACTTAACAACGAACCAAAATGATTAACAATTCAAAAAATCTAAAATTCAAACCATAACAATCGGGATTTCATTCAAGATTTTGTCAATGATTGAAAATACAATAATATTTTCAAATCTTAAACTTGAAATTATTTTTCCAAACAAAACATGTCAAACGCAAATTAAAAAATATCATCATAAATAAATACCTTACATTCAAAATAACTACTAGTTCTCTACGACTTTCCACAAATAGACTATACTAAGTAACAACTAAATAGACCATATTTGAGAAAATCAATCAACCAACTTTAACATCCTTGTATTTTCACCCAATTTCATCAATAATATTAAAAACATCAACACTAAGCATAAATAAATTGTATTCAAAATAACTATTAAACCTCTAAAATTAAACCCACAAATACATTATACTAAAAAAATATAGCTAAATACATTGTATTAAAAAATAATAAAAAATAATTGAACAAATATAATGAGTAAACTCAATTTATGAGTGGAAAAAATATCTTTATAACCGTTCATTGTCTTTTCTTGGTGCATGAATAGTCGAACACAAGGCGTAATAAAAAAAATTTGTTGGTCCATATTTTATGAGAATGAAACTTGATGAAGGCAACATCTCAGGTCCATATTTTATGAGAATGAAACAATCTCTCTTCCGGTGGAATCCAAACACAAATGAAAAATCTTAATTTTTTTTGTCCTTGTCCAATTCTCCATTGCCAATGCTAACTTCTTTGTTGTCGGAACTGTTGTGGATTTTGACCAAATGAGAGGCAATAGGAGAACGAGAAAAGGAAGGTCATTGGAGAGATAATTGGTGCAAGAGAAAACCCTAACTTTTGTATATATTTATGAGAATCAGAGGCACAATATATAAAGGCTGGGAGGAAAAATTCTTGCCCTAAACACACACAAGATAATTCCTTATGTAATAGAAAGAATAAAGAATAACAAATTATGTTAATATTGGACCTTTATAATATACTACAAGAAATCACACCTTTCCTGAGGCTGAAAATCGTCGGTACAAGAAATCACACCTTTTCCAATGCTTAAAATTGCCAAAAAATGGTAAAAAATGCGTTGAGAGATCCATTCCCGACAACGTACTGGTCGTCGGGAGTGTTGAGATTGGTGTCCTAATTCTTTCAGAGTCTCGTAGAGTTATTTTATTCGCATTTACTTATATCCAATAAACAAAGATCCGTGGTTATGTATGTAAACTTAAGTATGTATATGAGATATATAAGTGGATCATGCCTTAAGTAATAACCTAAAAGGTCTGTAGTATAAGGATAATAGAGGGATACCTTATCCTTGTGATACTACGAATACGACTCACTTTGTAGAGATTTACAAGTATTGTGAACTACTACAGATGGTTTGATCCTGACCATTCATGTGGAGACATGTGAGCGAGGGTGTCCTATAAAAAGAGTTTGTATAAGACCGGACCACGAGATGATTCGTCTCTTTATATAACGCCATTGATACTTGAGACTTACATCTCACTTAAACAACCATAGGTGACATGACCTTAATTCTAAGTGTTTTGGGAACTCATGCCTTTGAGGGTGATCCTTTGATTAGTATGGGTGAGAGTGACTAGATTGCCAACTCAACAAGCCTACCATTTTGGGGATTTGTCTGATTAGGGAGCTGGGAACTCAGTTATAGAAGACGAAATTCACTCCTTCCCTGAAGAAGGGGTAAGTAGATAGATTGCTCTCTTAAGGGCTAATTCCAGGTCTTGAACATAGTGGTCACATCCTCTCTTTGGAAGAGTGGACTCAGTCATAGTAGGACTATGACTTATGTTCATTAGAGGAATCAGTGGTACTTAAGAAGTTAGATATAACTACAGGGCAAAACGGTAAATTGACCCAGTTGTACTTACGAGCGAATTGTGAAGGGTTATCGCACTATTGATTGGTTGATATGGACACAGAATTATATCTATAATGAGGAGAGTGCGGCTGTCGGTCTTTAGTGAAGTGCCCGACTGTTAACGGATAGTGGATCTCGTGACTAAAAAGTTTAGTCAGTTATTTAAGTACCGTTGGAGCTTCAAGCTACAGGTTCATAAGGTCCCCTTAGTATCTCAATGGATTCAAGTTGATAACCAATTCTTGGGGTTGATTTGAAGTGTTTAAATTAACATGAGGAAATTCAATTATATATGACATAATTAGTGTGATGTATGAGATACATCAAGTGGATGATTAATATAAATATGATTTACATTAAGTACCATAAAATAGAAAAAGAACTATGGTTTATGTTCATGAGATGAAATATTAAAACTATATGTTATAAATATAATATGGTATGTTAGTTATCATATTTATTTATAATAATATTAATTATTTGATAATTAAATCTTTTTCTCTAATAACCAATTGAGTGGGAGGTTATTGGTGGTTTTATGGTAACCATGAGATAAAAGAAAAAATATTTTCCTAATTTTAAAGAGTTGGTACTTTCAGAAAGAACTCAAGGAGAAGGCCTGTCTCTTATACACATCTAGATGTGTATAAGAGACAGACGATGGGCTGCCATGTACTACACGATCGAGCATATCGTCTATACGATAGATAGCTTCTTATCTCCCACTTGTTCGATCGTCTACTCGATCATAGTTCTTCGTCTTTTCCTCAAGTCAAGATCATACAGAGCGCACAACTCCTGGATCTGTCTCTTATACACATCTAGATGTGTATAAGTGTTCGATCGTCTACACGATCATTGTCCTCAGGTCTCTTCCACAAGCCAAGTTCATACAGAGTCCACAACTTCTGGATTCTCACACCGAGAATACCAAGGTAACCATTGTGGTGGTGTCCTCACCCAACTCGATTGGTTTCGAGGAGCCATTGGCTATTCGTGGTGTTCGTGCTGTTGATTGTGTTGTGCATCGGTCATTGTATTCGAGCGTTGTTGTTCTTGGACAATTGGAGATTGATCGAGGGAGTTTGAAGAATGTTTCTTCAAAGGTACACATACTCTATCCCTTGAGACTCTTAGTAAGCATGTTGTAATATCTTGTTGTGCATGACCTGTTTGTTTTCGTTTGAAGACTGCGATTGTTTATGTTCAATTTTGAATGGAATTTAGAATGATCCTTCCGCTGCTCAGGAAAATTCTCATACTAGATTTCTTTTAGGGAGTTGGGTTGGGAGAAGTCCGTTGGGAGTAGAACTCCCGACGCACAAATCTATCGTGGGAGTTGGACGCAACTCCCAAACGACTTATATATCGCGTTGGGAGTTTGAACAAACTCTCGCGCGTTATATACAACATCGGGAGTTTGTGCACTCCTGACACATATATTGTAATCGTTGGGAGTTTTGAAAACCCAGCCGTCAGTAGTTCAATTTTCATATTTAAATTTGATATTTGAAATTTTGATGACTTACCAGCTGTCGGGAGATAGTCATTTTTTTTTAAAAAAAAATTAATTTGTAATTTGTAATTTGTAATTTTTTTAAATTTGATCTGAATAACCTATAAAACATTATTAAGCAACTCAAACATATTCACATAAGAAATAAAACAAACAAACAAAGTCCATACTATTCTTTATTACCTAAAATAGAGAAAAGGTACAAGATAGTTTAAAAATAAATGTCTTCACAAATACATAAAAGAAAGAACATTAAAACAAGTTTGGAACACAACATCTCCAACATAGCATCTCCAGCAACATTCCAATCTCATCTTTGATCAGCATCCTACAACAAAACAAAAACATTCAAATGTCATAAACTTCCAGAAACAAACAAAAAACTCCAAGTTCAATTTCAAAACGAGTATAACCAATCTCAACCCACCCTCATAACATTCAAACTTTATAAACATCCATAAACACACAAAAAACTCCAACTTTCCACCCAAAATAATTATAACCAAACTCAATCCACCCCCCACAATATTTAGACTTCATAAACATCCACAAACACACAAAAAACTCCAACTTTCACCCAAAACAATTATAACCAAACTCTACCCACCCCCACAACATTCAAACTTCATAAACATCCACAAACACACAAAAAACTCCAACTTTCCCCCCAAATCAATTTTAATCAAACTCAACCCACCCTGCATAACATTCAAACTTTATAAACATCCACAAACACATAAAAGCTCAAAGTTCAACTCCAAAACGAGTATAACCAAACTCAACCCAGCCTCCACAACATTCAAACTTCATAAAGATCCACAAATACACAAAAAATTCCAACTTTTCCACAAAAACAATTAAAACCAAACTCAACCCACCGCCCACAACATTCAAACTTCATAAACATCCACAAACACACAAAATCTCTAAGTTCAACTCCAAAATGAGTGTAACCAAACTCTACCCACCCCCACAACATTCATACGTTATAAACATCCACAAACACCTAAAAAATCCAAGTTCAACTCCAAAACGAGTATAATCGAACTCTACCCACCCCCCACAACATTCCCGACGCTCATAAATATCGGAAAAACACACAAAAAACTCCAAGTTCAACTCCAAAAATGAGTATAACCAAAATCTACCCACCTTTCACAGCATTCCCAACGTTCATAAACATCCAAAACACACAAAAAACTCCAAGTTCAACTCCAAAACTAGTATAACCAAACTCTACCTACCCCCACAACATTCAAACTTCATAAACATCCACAAACACACAAAAAACTCCAACTTTCCCCCCAAAACAATTATAACCAAACTCAACCCACCCTTCACAACATTCAAACTTTATAAACATCCACAAACACATAAAAGCTCAAAGTTCAACTCCAAAACAAGTATAACTAAACTCAACCCAGCCTCCACAATATTCAAACTTCATAAAGATCCACAAACACAAAAAAAACTCCAACTTTCCCACCAAAACAATTAAAACCAAACTCTACCCCCCCTCTCACAACATTCAAACTTCATAAACATCCACAAATACACAAAAACTTCAAGTTCAACTCCAAAACGAGTGTAACCAAACTCTACCCACCCCCACAACATTCAGACGTCATAAATATCCACAAACACAAAAAAAATCCAAGTTTAACTCCAAAACGAGTATAACCGAACTCTACCCCAACCCCACAACATTCCCAATGCTTATAAATATCGAAGAAACACACAAAAAGCTCCAAGTTCAACTCCAAAAATGAGTATAACCAAACTCTATCCACCTCTCACAGCATTCCCAATGCTCATAAACATCCAAAACACACAAAAAACTCCAAGTTCAACTCCAAAACGATTATAACCAAACTCTACCTACCCCTACAACATTCAAACTTCATAAACATCCACAAACACACAAAAAACTCCAACTTTCCCCCCAAAACAATTATAACCAAACTCAACCCACCCCTCACAATATTCAAACTTCATAAACATCCACAAACACACAAAAACTCCAAGTTCAACTCCAAAACGAGTGTAACCAAACTCTACCCACCCCCACAACATTCAAACATCATAAACATCCATAAACACATAAAAAACATCAACTTTCCCCCCAAAACAATTATAACCAAACTCAACCAACCCCCCACAATATTCAAACTTCATAAATATCCACAAACACAGAATCTAGTTGTTTGGCTACCATAACTGTCGAATAACCAACAATTCATTATCATAAAGCTATTAGTAAGACATAACTATTCAACTAGATAACAAAGTAATCATACCTAATCCGATGGCCCTCCTCTTTGTGATCGTATCATGTCTTTAATCATTTTTTTTTCATTTCTTCCATTTGTCTTGCATGATCATCTCTCATTTGTTTCTTAACGTCTTCAACTTCCTTAATTCTCGATTGAGACTATTCAAAATTGGCTTTAATTTCCTCACCGCCCTACTTTCCATCCCTTGAGTAGATGATGAACTTGATGAGCTGCTACCCTTTATTAACTTAGGTTTAGGGCCCCAACTAGGCCTTTTACAAATTCGGGTCATCTACCCAAAACCATCTCACAGATTTCATCCTCTGTCAGTGGTTAGGAACCTTCTAGAGTGGGGTTAGATTTTAATTCTAACATTTTATTCTGCACATATTAATTAAGTGTGTAAGTACGAGCGACTGAACTTATAAATGAAAAACAAAATGAAAATAAAACAAAATTGGTTACATGTGCATCCTCAACTGCCCTGTCTGATTCACGAACTTGCCACCTTTAGAGTATGTTTCTTTAAATAGGTCAACACGTCCTACTTTCCGACCTTGCTTTTCCTACAGCTTATATTGAATTTGCAGGAATGACTTCGATCTACCTACGTGGTCGGACAGTAATTTCTCTCTATTCTTCCTGTTCGTCTCCGAAATTTCGCACATTCAAACCAAAAAGAAAAAAAAGATATTCTATAATATTAAATGAAGTAAATGATACATGCCCTAAATTATTCTAACCTGAAACTCTTCACTTTTGACGCGGTCACACAAAAAATGTCAATTTTCTGATATATTCTTAAGCCAGCTAGGCGGGTTAGCACGTGCTTGCTGAGGGTTGCTACATTTCCTGTAATGTCTGTACAAATCTGCTCTAAATTCTTTGAACGAGTTTTTCATTTGATGTTCTATAAAATTATTAAGTGGTTGATGGGATAAATCAAGCACGAAATGAGGCTACAAAAGAAGTAAGGAATAATTAGCATATATGCTGTTCATGAAAATCTAAAAGAACAAACATATAAACTTACCAATAATTGACTCTTAACCAATTCGACAAATTCGTTTGGAACATCAGTAAAAGTACATCATCATACTGGAAATGCTGATCTGATGGCGACACCAATCACATCACTAAATCGTACCGAATGTTGTCAAATCAACTTCTCCTCCTCCTCATTGATCACAATTGAAATTCTCCCATGTTTTTGGACGTATTTTTCCAACTCGATATTCCGCGAATGCTCGCGTTTCCTCCAAGTGTATGGAAAGCTACTATGAGGAATAAAAAAATTAAAATAGTTTAAGATGTATTTCAGTCAACCGAAGATGTGTATGAATACTACCTGAAGTGTCACCCACAGAAGATCCCATGTTGTTTTGAAAGATGATCGACAACTTGATTTTCAATGCTCATTCGTTCCACAATCTCTAAGTCAAGCTCTTGGAGAAATAAAATCCGTATAATCAACTGCGATTTAGCGTCCTTTTTTGCCATTAGATATTTGATTGCTGAATGATCAGTGTAGACAATCACTTTTGATCCAACAAGATACGTGCATAATTTCTCTTTGGTGAAAACTACTTCTAGCAACTTCTTTTATGTAGTTGTATAGTTCTTTTGAGCTTCATTAAGAGTCTTACTTGCATAGTAAATAGGACAAATTATCTTATCTCTCTTTTGACCTAGCATGGTGTCTACTACCATATAAATTACATCGCACATAAGTTCAAATAGATACGTCTAGTCTGGTGTTATGAGAATATGCAATGAACTCAATGCTTGCTTGAGCGTTCAAAATGCGTGGGCACATGAATTAGTAAATTCATATGATTGATTGAGTTCGAGTAAGTTGCTTAATGGCTTAACAATTTGGGAGAATCCATCGATAAAGCGTTGATAAAAACCAGCATGTCCAAAAAAGTTTCATAATGTCTTAATATTAGAAGGCGTTGGCAATTTTGCCACCACATCAACCTTGGCAGAATCTACTTCTAAACCTTTATGAGAGACCTTGTGCCCAAGCACAATCCTTGTAGATTATTCAGATCTAAAGATTCAACTTTCTTCTTTGTTTTGGTTATAACAAGAATAACTTTTTCTTCATGTTCTACCTCAAAGTCTCCTTCACATTCTTCTTCACAAGTTAACTCAAATTTAACTTTATTTCCTTCAAGTTCCAATTTCAACATGCCGATTTGTTGACAAGTTTCCACTTTATTGAGAATTTCATTGCATCAAATACATTAAATTTTACTTCCTGATCATTTACCCTCGTCGTCAGTTCACCTTTGTAAATGTCTATAAGGAATTTCCTTGTGCATAAAAATGACCTACTCAAAATAATGGGCATTTCCCTATCCTCTTTATAATCCAGAATGATGAAATCGGCGGGGAATATAAACTTATCCACTTTCACCAAATTATCCTCTCTTTTGCCTTCTGGATACGTGATGGATCTGTCAACCAAGTAGAGCGATAGTGTTGTTGGTCTCACCATCCCAATCCCAATTTCTTGAAGACCGAAAGTGGCATTAAGTTGATACTAGCTCTTAAGTCGCACAGGGCGCAACCCAAGTCAATCTCTTCAATAGAGCAAGGGACTGTGAATCTTCTCAGATCCTTTATTTTTTTTCAGGAATATTGCTCTTGAAGAAAGCTAGTTTCTGCATTAGATCCATTATTTCAAACTCATTTAACCTTCACTTCTTTGATAAAATGTCTTTAAGAAACTATACATAGGAAGGCATTTTCTCTAACGCCTTAACTAATGGGATATTCACATGTAGTTGATTCGAGATGCCAAGAAAGCAACGAAACTGGTTTTCATCATTTTTCTTCTTTAGTTGTTGAGGGAAAGGGGGTGGTGGTTGTGTGTCTGAGGTCAAGATATTTGCAGAAGATTTTATGCAACCGTCGACTTGCTCTTCCTATCCTTCTTCCTGTTCCTTATTTGTCTTATGCGTTGAATCATTCTTGTCTGAATCTAGAGTTGGTTTGCTTATTGATTGTTCTAGGGTTTGTGGTTCACAAATTACTTTGGTCTGGTTGGTTGATTTCCTTGCAGTCGATTCTCAAAGGTCTGGTTTGACATTTAGAGATTTACCACTTCGCAATGTCACATCATAACACTGCTCCTTTCCTATGTTGCACAGATCTTCTGTATTACTCGGTAAAGAACCATGCGGTTTGGTCTTCAAATCATTAGGGAGTTGGCCCATTTGTATTTCAAGGCTTCAGATTGAGGAAGCATGACTGTGTAAAAGAGCATTATCTTTTTACATATATTATTTTAGTAGGTTTTCTATTGAGGATGATGATGAACCAATCACCTGTGCGGACTGGTGATGTTCTTGTACAGGTTGGTGATGCTGTTGTTGATGTCTTTGGTGATTGTGGTGGAATCCTGGTGGTCCACTATAATTTACTTGTTGACCGCTTGATTTGTCCTGTTGTGCTAGCTGATTCCCACCCCAAGTAAAGTTGGGATGATTTTTCCACCATGGGTTATAAGTGTTGGAAAAAGGATCATGCTTAATGAAGCATATATATATAGTGGGTTTTGCAAGCACAAATCCTAACTATGAGGTTTGTCGCATCCCACATAGTTGGTATCAATAATATGGTTTACTACCTTAACTTGGTCATTATTTCTGGTGTTGACTTGATTCATTGTTATTGATTGTAATAAATTTGACATGGTAGCTTGTTGAGTTTGCAGAGTGGTCATAGTTTTCTTATCAACTCCTCATTGGTCACTTCGCTTTCTACCTGATCACGAGCCAAAGTCATTTATCTTCCAATTCCTCACAGTTTCTTGAGATTCTATCTAGAATTGCCTTCACCTCAACATAGGTTTTATCTAACAGTCCCTCAGTTCCTGTTGTAGCAACATCTATCACTTATTGTAAATTTTTGTTTAACCCATCATAGAAAATCTCTATTTATATGGAATCATGAATTATTGTTTAGCCCGTCTTGAATCTATTCCATGCGTCATTGAGAATTTCTTGATCTCTTTGCTCAAAATTTGTAATGTCCCTTCATTGCTTAGCATTCTCTGTGAGAGGAAAGTACTTTTTCATAAACTTCTCCACCATATGTTCCCATGTGGTTATTTCACTAGGTTTTAAAGAGTAAGCCCATTGTCTAGCCACTTCTTTTAGGGAAAAGGGGAAGACTGACAATCGAAATTCCTCAAGAGTGATGTTTGGGACGACAAATGTATTATAAATCTCCATAAAGCTCTTCAGATGTGCATGAGGATCTTCCCCACAAAATCCTCAAAACTACCAGTGGTCTGGATCATTTGAAGCATTACTGGCTTCATTTCGAATCTGGCTCCTTCAAAAGCTAGCTGCATAATTCTTGAAGAGAAGTCGTAAATATTTAGTAAAGCGTACTCCCTTATGGGTCTGTTGTGATCATGAGCATGTAGTATTGGGTGGACTGAGGCTGTGACATTATTATTAGCATTACTGGTCACGTTCTGCATTGGTGCTAAGATAGGAATGTGTGGATTTTGATTATTCTCATTAAGATTGTCTCCCATGTTTTGATTTCTCAACCTCCTCCTTCTGTTTGCTGTATTTCTCCTTCGAAATGTATGCTCAATCTTAGGGTCAAATACAGGTTCAGGCTGGTTGTCTTTATGCATGTACTGTTTGTGGTACTCTTTGGGTAAGTGTAAAATACACTTAAAATTGGAGCCCTACAGAAGATCAAGAAAATTCAAACAGTCAGTTAATCTCTAAGTTCCCGACAACGATGCCAAAAACTTGCTTATTCTTTTCTCTTATTACTGTTATTGCTATGATGGTTTAATGATGTATTGAATATAATGATGTAGCACAATTTTCCTTATTTGGTCCAAGTATAAATCCTAACAAGGTTTCTTGGTAAGTCTATGGTCGAAAATAGGGACTTAGTGACCTGAATGTCTTGAATGATTCAATGATCTTTTGTGGTTAAGGGTGGATAATATGAAATACTCGTGGATATGGTTTAACTACGTACAATCTAATAATTACAATGGGTGATGATGATGAGTCGATGAAAATGTTTTAGTGTGTGGTGAAGTGTATGGGTGTAGTGGTTTAAACAATCACTGAAAACAACAAGCGATGAAGTGAAGGAAAAATCAATCGATAAGGTTGGGTTAAGAAGATTCACCAACATTTCCTTGAGCAATGCATATGTAAGTGTTCATGTTCAATTTCTTAAAATGAATCCACCTCTCGGTGTTGATTGCCACATTTATTCTATCTCTAGAATACATGTTGAGTTGATTTCATTCAGAAGATCTTATTTTATCTCTAAAGTTAATTCTTTCCTTATTTTAGTGAGGTCTAAGTTACTTACTCTCTCAAGTAGTTGATTGCGTTCTTCGTAATCAAAGTTCTCACTGAATTAGGTGTTGAATTAAACATAGATTAAACAAGGTGTACTTCTACGTATTGCTTCTTAGATATGTTGGATTTTATCTTCTTAACCCATTGGAAATTTAGTTATTCATGATGAAGGGAGTAAGGAACATGGATGAGAGGAAATGAATGGTATTCATATTCATACTAAGAATTACAGAATTCTTAAACATATAATTCTCAATATAACTATGAATGATAAAAAGTAAAAGTGATAGGAAGAAGTGTCAAGCTGCCAGTTGCAAGACTACTTAAAGTGATTGCTTATAGGGATGAAGGATGAATTCTCTTCACTTTCTAGAGAAAAGACTAAGTTCTCACTTAGAATCTTCAGAGTAAAGTCATGAGATTGAGGATGAAGGAATTTTGACTGAGCTTCAACAATGTCTTGTAAAAGTCTCATTCTCTTAAGCTGTTGTGGAGTTTTTATAGATGTAAAAAGGAGCGTTTTGAGCATCTATTTAATGATGATCCGACACCCTTTCATTTAATTTCATGCCCTTCTGTGTCGTTTAAACATGTCACTGATTCACTGGATCTAGCATGCTTGAGTTGAGGTTGGCTACCAACTTGCTGTATGATTTGACAGTTTGCCAACCATGCTTTTCGTTTTATGATTCTCATCGCGTACTTGGAATTCATTTCGTGGTGCTTTTACACATGCAAGTTCTATCGCCTGTCTTCCTTTTTTGCGATCAAGGCTGCAACTTCCATTTCTTAAGAATACTTGCTTCTTTCACCAAAATTCGTGTTTAAAGATGTCAAAATTTTTAAATTTCAGATTATTGGCTTTTGTAAACAAGTGATCGCGAAGTTTAGACTATTCTCGTAAATTCCCCTCAAGTTAATGCATTTTCTTCTCGTTTTCCTTAATTTTTCTAAATAAAAGGCTGGAATAACTTATGTTTCCACATGTTATCACATACCTTTGAAGGAGTTTCTAATTTCTTTGAACTCTCAAGCACATGTGTTGGACAACTTCAAATTCTGAGGTGTCGTAAACTTCCTTCACGATCTCCCTACAATTTAAAAGGTGTTTTAGAAACACTTTTTGATGGATCATGGTTCAAAATAAAAACAACAGTCATTACTACATAACTTCAAAATGAATAAGGTAATTGAGCATAGCTCATCATAAATCGAACCATGTTTAACAGGGTTCTAGTTCACCTTTCTAGTTTATGGTACACCATTTTGTTGAGGTTTACCAAGTGCTGAAAGTTGAGATGTGATTCTATGTCCTATCAAATATTTATGGAAGCTCAAATCCACATACTCTCCACCTCGATCTGATCGAAATATTTTGAATGTTTTACCTAACAAATTCTCAACTTCAGTCTTATACTTTATGAACTTTTTAAGAGCTTTCGACCTATGTTGCGTTAGGTAAATGTACCCAAATCTTGAATAATTATCTATAAATTAGATGAAATATTCATACTCTCATCTTACCTTAACATTCATTGGCCCACAGAGGTCTGAAAGTAGAAATTCTAAGGATTCTTCGTCTCTATAACCTTTTCCAGTAAATGGTCTCTTAGTCATTTTGCCTTCAGAGCATGGCTTATATACTGGTAAAGAATTTTCTTCAAATTCATTTAAAAGTTCATTCTTTACTGGTCTCTCAATCCTATTGAGATTTATGTGACCTCACCTTAGATTCTAAAGATGGGCATTTTCCTTAGGAAAAATTTTAAGTCTTTTATTTTCAGTTGTTATAGTTTTGAACATTTCAGTGTTCAGGAGCATTTTAGATGCCAACGGTCTTAGCACATACAAATTACTTTCTAACTGTGCAGAACATAACTCAATTCCATTTTTTAAAATAAATGCATTATTTACATGGAACCAAATCGTTTATTTTCTCCATACCAAATTGAGTCAAACCACGAAATAACTGATTTGGTTGACTTTTAGGTTTATATATAATATATATCTTTAAAAAATATAAAATTTATATAAAACTTTTCTATTCGATTTTAACAAACATAGACGATTTGATTCAGTTTGATTTTAGTAATATATATATATATATATATATATATATATACACACACACACACATATATATATATATATAAACGGTTCAGTTTGGTTTAACTTTATAACATATATAATATCAATGGTTCGGTTTGGTTTTGAGTTTGGTTTTCATATCTAAAATCGAGTTGAACCAAAAAATATGATTTCTCATAATTTTAAGTCGAATTGAACCGAAACTTCAGTAAAAACTAAATTTTTTATTTTCACATTTGATTTGGTTGGGTCAGTTTTGATGAACACCCTAAATGCCATATTTTGTAAGATTGTAATTTAGTTACCAAATCTATAATCTAAGACTACATGCAATTTAGACAAAGATTTTAGTGGGTATTTGACTCACCAATATGAGTTGAGTTGAGTTGATATAATATACCAACTCATTATTTGGCCAACCAACTTTAAATGTTGGTGGAGTTGAGTTGGTATATTTTACTAACTCACCCTAACTCTCCCTTCTTCTCATATTTTCAATGGCTTCACACATCGGCCACTGTCACACTCCGAGAACTAACTCTAAGCTCTGAAAACTACCTCCGATGACAACTTTGATGACCAACTTTGGGCTTCGAAAACCACTTTGGATGATAATTGCGACGATGAAATCCGAACTCCGACACCTGTCTCTTATACACATCTAGATGTGTATAAGAGACAGAATCCGAACTCCGACCATCTCTGATGATAGCTCCGACGACCAACTTCGACTCCGACAACTAATCTTGGCCTTCGACAACCACCTCCGATGACCCAACTCTGATGACCACCTTTACAATACAATTCCGACAACCAATTGGCTCTGACAACAAACTCTAACGACCAACTCGACAACAAGTTTTGTAGGCTTCAACAACCACCTCCAACTACAAACTCTGATGAAAATCACCTTCGATGATCATCTTTGAGCGAGCAACTCCAACGATCAACCCGAAGTTTCAACAACCACCTTCGACAACAGACTTCAATAACCAACTCTAATACCATCTTCATGCGACTAAATTTGGGCTCCGACGGTCACCTTCGACTACAATCTCTAGCGAAAATCATCTTCAGTGGTCAACTTCAATGACCACTTTCGTTCGACCAACTCTGGGATTCGAAAACCACCTCCAATGAAAAACTCTGACAACCAACTCCAATACACCTTCATGTGACCGACTTCAGGTTCAGACAACCACCCCTGATTACAAACTCCAGCAAAAATTATCTTCAATAATCAACTTCGATGACCACTTCTGACTACTATAAGACTGATGACTGTTAAAGTATGTTGTATGGTTGTTGATTATATAAAAAATATTATTTTGTCTACAATAAGTGCAATATTTATATGTAATGAATTCACATATCAAATGAGTTTAAGAATATTTAGATGAAAAGGCTAGCTTCCGCTCGTGTGGAGGTTAGTAGTCATCGCCATGCTGGCTCCCTCTCACGTTCGATCAGTTGTCTGTCGCCATCGCATGTCAGCCGATTCTTCTTCCACCATCTGATGTTTGTGGTCGTTTGAGACTAGCTCGGTTGCGCCGCCAGTTTCGATCTAGGATGCCCAGATTCAGCTTTTCTACTGCTCGTCCACACATGGAATTGGTTGTCTCAGTTGCCTTTTTCTCACGCACGTCCAGTCGCACCATCCGTTGACGCCTCTATGGACGCCAACAAGCATTGCACAGCTTCCGTCTTCAAATTTGATTCGTGTAGTTTCCATGTAATTGCCTAGCAACATCAATTTTCATGTGGTCGTCTCCGATCTGCATGCGAGTTTCTGTCACCATTGGGTTTGAGTGTTCAGATTTGAGTGGTAGGGATTATCTTGCCGATTTCTGCTATTTCATTAGTAGGTGGTTGTTTGGTTGGTTGTTTGGTAGGGAGTGATTGTTGGATAGGTTTTAAAATAGATAGGAAGCACTCACCGTTGCGCCTGAAGGAGAAGAATAGGGTGGGGGCTATTAATAACGGGCAGAAATACACGTTATTATAGTGCTAAGTTATTAAACAGACTTGCGATGATAAAAAATATATAAGATTGTATCGAAAAAGCATTAAGTTCATAATATTGTGGTCGCATGTGTCCATCGCATTAAAACAGTTAACTTATGTATTTTTGTGCAGAATATTCATTGACACAAGGCGAACAATGCGATCCAAAGAAATCAACGGCCAAGCGCATCAAAACATTGCGTTCATTTGCACTCACAAATATCTGCTCAAGAAGGTTGCCGCATAGAGTTGGCGTAACTTGGTGGGTGCATCCGGGTGAAAAGCGTAATAAATCACGATGGGATAGAAAGCTGATAACGGTCGATTTCGAATTAAGTTGACAAGCCGTTAACGAACTACTGTAACAAGTACACTCAACTTTTCGATGACAAATATTCAGCATATCAGATAGAGAATTAATGCCATCCCATTAGTATAATTATAAGAGAGAAGAAGCCTTTCACCTCGAAGCTCTATAAATACCAGAGGCCACCTTCAGTGAAGGAGTCGCTCAGTTAGAGAATTTTCCCCTTAGATAGAAGCAGCCTTGTTCATAGTTTTCTTTTACTTAAAAGGCGGAAGCAAGGGAAGTGAGATTGTATTGAGAGATCAATCTGGTGAACTTGGAAGAGTGTCGGAAGCGTCAAGATCAGAGAGAGGGCCAATTTCTGTAGAAGTAAGAACATCTTTTGAGCAGAATAGAGTTAACAGTGTAAAAGCGTCGGGAAGCAAGGAATTGCTATCAGGCTCTCTATCCTTATCTTCCATTGTCATTTTGTACTCTGAACTGATTTACAAAAATGGAATTTACAACTTTATATCTATTCACTCTCTGTATATTATGCATGAGTAGCTAAATCTGTCGAATGGGTTGAGAAGCACTTAGCTAGCATAACTGGGAATCTTTATTCTATGCGATTATCTTGTATTATGTATGCGTCATTCGTCCATTAGAGATACTCGGGAGGGTAGTCTAAGGATAAAATCTAGGCTCAGGAGAGTTAGATTAGAAAAGTATAATCAAGAGATAGGAGTTTAGGAATAAGCGTTGTTTGCTATCAATACATCGTATGCATCCTAGAGATAGGTTATGATTGTATGCAGCCACCTTGTCCTTGTGTGCATCTTGCATCATCGCATAGGCAAGAAGTAGAGACTTAGGCATTGCATTGGAAAATGACTGCTGTTGCATGATCGCATAGTTTGGATGCATTCTCGGGAAACGCTAGCTAAAGACCTTCTCAACCTGTTCCTCTGCATACTCAGTGTATCTGTCGTATAATCAATCTTTTCTTAAATCTGCCGCATACTTTTTATACTTCAAACAACAAACCAACCAAACCATTAATTTATTTGTTACCGCAAAGTGATCTTAAAAATTATTACCGCATATTATTTTCCTTAGTTCCTGAGTTTGACCCTGGATGTACCAGGAAACTTAGTGGGATTTATACTTGGGTTCTGCTGAGAAAACTTGTTGCAAATGCATTTTCCATCACTGCAATTCCTTTCATTATTTCACCGCATAAAATAACGCATCAGCTATCCGTTAGCCATATCAAGCTCTTAAGGCTGAGCAGGTGTTTGTGGATTGGCTGGTCGTGGGGAGGAGAAGGTGTGCTTTGTTGAGAAGTTGGTTCGTTCTGAGGAGATTGGGTGTCTTGGCGGGTCATCATTGGCAAGTGAAAGAAAGGAGGCGGTGGCGGCGGTTGAGATGAGGTTGAAGGAATCATTAGAACTGGGTTTGGTGGGGAATTGGGTTGGAGTTGAACCGGAGGGGCTTGGGTTTGGTGATGGTGGGTTGGTGTATGAGGAGAGAGGTAGGAACACTGAGGTGGGGGTGGGGCTAAAGATAGGGTCGGGGCCGAGGAGGGAGCCTCTGGAGGTTGAGCTGGAGGAAGGGGAGATTGGGCTAGTAGTGGGGGGTGGTGTTGGTTGCAAGGATGATGGGCTGAATGAGAATGGCCTTTAGCATGGCTTTAGGTTATGGTGTGATGGGGATGGACAACATGAGGCTTGTGTGGTAGAGGTTGAAGGTATGGATAGACGGGTGTGTGGGTTGGCTCGGGAGCATGTTGGGCCAGGTGAGGTTATTGGGGGGCAGCGTGGGGGGCAGTCGGTCCAAGATGGATCAAATAGCTTGTTGCACACGGGAGATGCCAGGTTGAGAGGGATTAGTTTAGAAATTCCCGGTTTGGCTGGAAATCGAGCCAGTTCAGGAAAGTTTGAGTCGGTTCTGATTCAGGTGGACCATTCAGAGGTGTTAGAGGCCGTTGAAACTATAAATAATTTGGGTTCGAATGAGAGGAAGCCGTGGTCGGCTTTGTTTGGGTTGAATTTGAAGGGAGATCTTGAATTTACGTCCCCATTGATTTTGAATGATAGGGTTCTGGTTGAAGCTTGTGAGGAGGTTATTGATGCAGGGACTAGTTTATGGGAGAAATCGTTGGTGGGTCAGTTTGTGGGTGCTAAGATGTTGTATGCTGTGATTTGCCGCCTTATTCAGAGAATTTGGGGAAGTGTTGAGGTGCCAACGATTACACTTTTGGAGAATGGTTTGATTATCTTTAAGGCTAAGTGTTGTGATTGGGTGTTGGAGATGTTAGGATTAGTGTCCTAGTTCTCTAGAGTCTCGTAGTTGGTAATATACACATTGTTATTAATGAAATAAAAGTTATTTTATTCTGGCATTTACTCATATCCAATAAATAAAGCTCCATGGTTATCGTATGTAAACTTAAACATGTATATGACATATACAAGTGGATCATGCCTTAAGTGATAACCTAAATAGGTCTGTAGTATAAGGATTAAGGTGAGATACCTGATCCCTATGACACTACGGATACGACCCGCTTTGAGGTTTGCAAGTGTTGTGAATTACTACAGATGGTAGATCATGACCATTCATGTGGAGACATATGAGCGGGGGTGTCCTATATAAAGAGTTTGTATAAGACTGGACCACGAGATGATTCGTCTCTATATATAATGCCGTTAGGTGAAATGAACGACTAGATTGCCAACTCAACATGCCTACCTTTTTGGGGACTTTTCTGATTTAGGAGCTGGGAACTCAGTTACACAAGATGGAATTCATTAGAGGACTATCACTTATGTTCATTAGAGGGATCAATGGTATTTAAGAAGTTAGATGTTGCTACAGGGCATAATGGTTATTGGCTGAGCTGTACTTACGAGTGATTTGTAAAGGGTTATTGCATTGTTGATTGGTTAAGATGGATACATAATATATCTATAGTAAGAAAAGTTCAGCTGTCGGTCTTTAGTGGAGTGCCTAGCAGTTAACGGATGGTGAATCTCGTAACTAAAGAGTTTAGTCAGTTATTCACGTACCGTTGAAGCTACGAGCTATAGATCCATAAGGTCCCCTTGGTAGCTCAATGGATTCAAGTTAATGATCAGTTCTTGGTGTTGATTTGAAATGTTCAAATTGACAAGAGGTAATTCGATTATATATGATATGATCGGTATGATGTATGAGATACATCTAGTGGAGGGTTAATGTAAATGAGGTTTACATTAACAACCATGGAAGAGAAAAAAAACTATGGTTTATATGTTTCATGAGATGAAATATTAAAACTATAGGTTATAAATAGTATGGTAAGTTGATTATCATTTATATTTATAATATTGTTAATTATTGGATAATTATCTCTTTTTCTCTAAAAATCAATTGAGTGGAAGGTTATTAGCGGTTTGAACCATGAGATAAAAGAAAAAATATTTTCCTAAATTTAGTAAGATTTGGAAAATGTTGATTTGAGAATTCCAATCTCGGAAAGTACTCACGGAAAGGTTGTTAAGTAAATAAGATTTACTAAACGACAGCTTGGAGAGACTAGATGATCATGGAGAGTTTCTATACGATAGACTCTCAGATGGCCGATGAGCTAAACGATCGCATAACTTTTGCTAGACGATCGCATAGATTTTCTTAAACGATTGGGAATTGTCCTATACGATAGACATATGCCATCTACCACTTGCTCAGTCGTTTACACGATTGTTCTTCTCTGGTCTCTGCCTCTAGCCAAGTCCACACAGAGCTCACACTTCTGGATTCTCACACTGAGAATACTAAGGTAACCTTTTTGGTTGTGTCATACTCAACTCGACACAGTCGAGGTTCTGTGGAGGCCGTTCTTTGCGTTCACTGTGTTCGTGATCCAGGTGATCGTTGCATTCGAGATTGCTGTGGATCGTGCAATGTAGTGGTCAAAGTGTTTGAGAGTTTGTGGTTGCCATCTTGCAGTGAACGAGCGTCCGTGATCGAGGGATCTTAAATATGAGTCTTGAAAGGTATGGTTAATTCTTTCCCTTGATCGTTTAGAGAAGCATGCTGTAATTTTCTGTTTTGCGCATAGCCTGTTATTTCCGTTTGTCTACTATAATTGTTAATGTTAATATACGATTGAAATTTGGAATGATCATTCCACTGCTCATGAAAATTCTCATACCTGATTTCCTTCAAAAAATGGTCCATGGCACTTGCATGGTGATAACGGGTAGAAATGTACGTCATCATAGTGTTAAGTTCTTAAAAAATGTTGGATTGCGTTAATGAAATATGGTAACTTGCGTCCATTAAGCATTGTTTCATGATATTTCTGTCGCATGCGTTCAGCGCATTAGAACAGTTGATTTTTGTATTTTTGTGCAGAATATTCGTTAACACAATGCAAAAATTGCTATCATAGGAATTTAATGGTCGAGCGTAACCTCACCGCAAGGCTTTGCATTGATCGTGCTCGCAAGCATTTGCTCGAGAAGGATCGCCGCAACTTGGTGAGCACAACAAGGTGGACGCATCTAGGTGAAAGGCCAATTAAGAGCGATGGGACAGAAAGCTGATGACAGTTGAATCCAAATTAAGTTGACAGCCGATAATGGTCACAAAGTACGTTCAGCTTTATCGGTGATAATTATTCGGCGCATCAGTCAGGAATTAAAGTTGTTCCATCTATACAACCAGGAGAGAGAAGTCGCCTTTCACCATGGATGCTCTATAAATACCAAGGGCATTCTTCAGAGAAAGGGTTAAGCAGTTGATTAGTTCACCGTTTAGTTCACGCTTCTGTTCATAGTTTCCTTTCCATTTTAACGTGAAGCAAGAGAAGAGTGGTGGCGCCAGAGATCGCTCAGGGCAGAGAGCAGAGAGCAGGCCGACTCTCGCGAGAGCGAGATTATATTTTGAGCATGAGTAGAAACAGTGTAAATGCCTGGCAGCAAGAGATGGCTACTAGGCTCTTTATTCTATACTTGCATTGTTATTCTGTACTTCATCTTCATACTTATATAATGGAAGTTCTATCTCTACATTTGTTCACTCTCTTAATATGCATGAGTAGCTAAACTAGTCGAATGGGTTGAGAAGAACTAAGCTAACATGACCTAGGAAGTTCTTTGCTTGCGATTGTCTTGTTTTATGTTGTGCAAAATACCCTTTAGAGTTACTCGAGAGAGAATGTAAAGAAAGAACCTAATGTCTCGAGAGAGCTAGGTTAGAATCTGGACTCGAGAGAGCAAGATTAGAACTGCATAAACAAGAGGTAGGGACTTAGATATAAGCTCTGTTTGTCAACCTGCATCGCATGTATCCTAGAGATGAGAATGATATTATGTGGTCGCATATTTGGTTGGATGTCATGTTGTCATCACATAAATAGAAATAGAGGTTTATATGTAGGCCTTGTAGACTTATCGCATATATCGCATGCGTTCTAACCTTAGAAGCCGTGGTATTCGCACCGAGAGGTGGTTTACTGTTGTATGCATGTTGCATGATCGCATAGCATGAATGCATTCTAGGGAGTGTTAGCCGAAACCCTTCTCAACCCGTTCACCGCATATTCATCGCATCTCCCGTTTACCAACTCTTTTCAAACTCCACCGCATTTATTTACTTTTCATCAACGCAAACAACAAACCCAATACTTTATTTATTTAACTGGTTACTGCAAAGTCTTCATAAAAATCACCAATGCAATTTATTTTCACAACCTGTGTTCGACCCTGAACTTACTAGGAACTCAGAGGAATTTACACTTGGATTCCGCTAGGAAAACTTGAGTGCACAACACAAGTCTATTAATGCATATCATCCACATTTCCACTTCATAAAAACAAGCATCAAGTTTTTGGCGCCGTTGCCGGGGACTTCGGCAGGATAGTTTGCTCATGGTAATTTTTTTTGATTTCTTTGCAGAACTCTCAATCTCTGGCGAATTACAACTCGAAGATTGAGAGGAAATTTAGAAGAAGAAACCGCCAACAGCAACCACAATCAGACAAAGAAGAGATTGCGAAGCAGCCTGGAAATAGAGCATCAAATGATAATAATGCCATGGCGAATCCAATTCTGTTGGCAAACGATCGCAATAGACCCATTAGGGACTATGCATCGCCAAACCTCTATGATTTCTCTCCCGAATCATGAGGCCTACCCTCGACAGAAGTAGATTCGAAATGAAAACGGTGATGCTGCAGATGATCCAGACTGCAGGTTAATTCGGAGGAAGGCGTGGTGAGGACCCACATGCTCACCTCCGAAGTTTTATTGAAATCTGCAATACTTTTGTGTTCCCGAACATCTCTACTGAATAAGTTCGACTAACGTTATTCTCACTAGGAAATGGGCATATTCTCTCGAGCTGGGAGAGATCACTTCTTGGGAGCAGG
This sequence comes from Benincasa hispida, assembly GCF_009727055.1. Taxonomy (NCBI): domain Eukaryota; kingdom Viridiplantae; phylum Streptophyta; class Magnoliopsida; order Cucurbitales; family Cucurbitaceae; genus Benincasa; species Benincasa hispida. The sequence continues at coordinate 61,793,021 of NC_052358.1, read as the reverse complement.
TAGTGGAGAAATTTATGAAGAAGTATTTTCCACCTACCGAGAACGTAAGACGAAGGAAGCTTATTACAAATTTTGAACAAGACATGGACGAATCGCTCAGCGATGCTTGGGCGAGGTTTAAAAGGTTGGTTCGGGATTGTCCACATAATGGGTTACCAGTTTGCCTTCAAATGGGGATTTTCTATCATGGTTTGAATCTTGCTTCGCAGACCGCTCCTAATGCGGTAGTCGTTGGTGGTCTACTTGACAAAACATACGATGAGGTGAAGAGTATCCTGGATCGCATCTCTAAGAACCATGAAGACTGGAGAGAGAGTGATCAGAGATTGAGACTTAAAGACTCTAACACAAACAACGGTGCTATTGTTTTATTACAAAACCAAATGACCGCAATGATGAATTTGATCCAAGGAATGGCAATCAGCAACCCAACACCACAAGGTGGGAAAATCAATTTTTGAAGTATATGGATAAGCGGAATCAATTTGACATCTTGATGGACGAGGGAGGGGATTCGTTTGCATTGGATGTAGTGCATCCTGACCTGATTCGTTATATGTTATGGATGAGTTTACTGGGAGTAGAGGTAGGAGCTCAGTGAGGGTGATAGGTTTGTTCCCTTGTCACTATCATGATCTGGTGTTCTTGGAATGTTAGGGGATTGAATGACCCTGTTATGTGTAGGGTGGTGGCAGATTTTCTTACTTCTTCTTATGTTACTTTATGCTGTTTTCTTGAGATCCGTGTTCGTCGGGAGAATTTTGATGTGGCGATGGGTAGGTTTGGTGATGCTTGGAGTTATGTGAGTAGCTATAGTGTGTGAGGTTTTGGGAGAATCTAGGTGATGTGGCAGAAAAGTGTCTATGATTTTAGTCTAGATGTCAGAGGTGATCAGTTTATTTCTGGATCCTTAGGGGATATTGTTTCTAATGTTCGAGTTTGTGTTAGTGCTAGTTATGCCTCTAATCAGGTGAGTGATAGGCGAAACTTGTGGTCCTAGTTGATCGATGTGTGTGCCTCATGGCAGCTTCCTAGAGTTGTTTTGGGTGATTTTAATGTTATTCGTAGTATTTCGGAGGATCTTGTGGTTGTTCTAACTTGAGAGAGATGAAGGAGTTTGATGGGGCATTGTTGAAGGGGATCTGGTTGAGATGGGTGTGATAGGTAATTGATTTACTTGGACAAGTAAAGTTCAGGGGAATGGTATCTTGCGCCGGTTGGATCGTTGCTTGTCTAATGAGGCATGGAAGGTGGCTTTTCCTTATTCAGAGGTTAGGGTTGGGCCTGTCTCTTATACACATCTAGATGTGTATAAGAGACAGATAGGTAATAAAGTTCAGGGGAATGGTATCTTGCGCCGGTTGGATCGTTGCTTGTCTAATGAGGCATGGAAGGTGGCTTTTCCTTATTCAGAGGTTAGGGTTGGGCAGTGGTGGATTTCTGATTATAGCCCTCTTCTGATGTCTACAGGAGAGACGAGGAGTAGGCCATCTTCTATTTTCTGGTCAGTGGCTAGGTTGGAGGAAGTGTCGCTCTGACAAAAAGCTAAGGTGAGGTGCTTGGAGTTAGGTGATATGAACACGATGTTTTTTCATCGTTGTGTTCTTTCTCGTCATAGTTGCAATGGTCTGCTGTCAGTTGTGGATGCTGGAGGTACTCGCCAGATGGTACATGACAGAGTGGTAGGGGTGGCAGTGGATTTCTTTCGAGGTAGTTTGGGGAGTCAGCCTTTGGGGTATAGGGATCTTATTGCCCGGATTGGGGATATTATACAGTTCAGCTGAACCATGGAGCGAGTGGAGGCGCTTGGTCGCCCAGTGAGTGGGGATGAGATTTAGAAGGCTTTATTTTCGATGAAGTCTGGGAAGGCTCTTAGGCCTGATGGGTTTTCGGTGGATTTTTACAGATCTGCTTGAAGGGTGGTTGGGGTTGATTTCTGTGATGCCATGCTGATTTTTTTTTAGTCCTATTAACTGCCCGATGGAGTTAGTTCTACTGTTATTTCTCTTATCCCTAAGAGGTCGGGAGTAGATCGTATGGAGGACTTTCGTCCTATTTCATGTTGTAATATTGTATATAAGTGTATCTCGAAGGTCCTTGCTAATAGATTGCAGTTGTGGTAGCCTTCTGTCATTAGTGGTAACTAGTCTACATTTATTTCTGGCAGGTCAATTTTTGATAACATTTTGTTGTGTCAAGAACTTGTGGGGAGCTATAAGTTAGATAGAGGGAAGCTCATATGTGTGCTGAAGGTTGACTTGCAGAAGGCCTATGATTCGATCAATTGGGATTTCCTGTTTGGTGTGTTGCATGCTATTGGTACTCCCATTTAGTTCATTAGCTGGGTAAGGGCTTGTGTTACTTCGTCGACTTTCTCTATGATGAATAATGGGTCTCTTGAGGGGTTTTTCCTAGGGAGGAAGGGGTTGAGGCAGGGGGATCCGTTATCTCCCTTTTTGTTTATGTTGGTGATGGAAGTGTTGTCTTAGTTGTTAAATAAGCATCCTGAGTCGTTTAGGTTACATGATCGGTGTGAGCGTGTGAGCTTGATGCATCTGGCCTTTGCTATTGATTTGATGATTTTCTGTGCAGCAGAGAGGGTGTCTCTAGAGTTTGTGAAGCAAGTTCTGGTGGAGTTTGCAGAGTTGTCTAGGTTAGTTACGAATGTGGGGAAAAGTTCCATGTTTTTAGCGGGAGTGGATTCTAGTGTTGCTGGGGATCTTGCTGCATTTATGGGGTTCAACCTTGGTTCGCTGCCTATTAGGTATCTAGAGTTACCTTTATTGGCTGGTAGGTTGAGGGCTATGGATTGTGCGTCGTTGATTCAGAAGATTACAGCTCGTATTAGAAGTTGGGCAACTCGTTCCCTTTCTTTTAAGGGGAGGTTGCAGCTTGTTAGGTCTATCTTGCAATCCTATCAGGTGTTTTAGTGTAGTATCTTAGTGTTACCTGCATGTGTAACTCATGAGGTTGAACATCTATTGTGAAGCTATTTATGGAGGGGTAGTATGGGGGGTCAAGGTGGTACGCGGGTGGCTTGGGATGAGGTGTGCGTGCCGAAGGGTGAGGGAGGGTTGGGTGAATCATGTGACTTTATGGAACCAGGCTGCTTTTATAAAGCTGCTCTGGCTTTTTTTTATTTAAGTCGGGCTCATTATAGGTGGCGTGGATGGAGGCGTATATTTTGCGTGGGTGGTTTGGTGTGAGGTTGGGAAGTCTTGGTGCTTGAGGGCTATCTTGCAGTGTAGAGATAGATTCAAGTATCTGGTTCGTTTGAGGTGGGCAATGGGAGGTCATGCTTTGTATGGTGGGACCCTTAGTTTCCGGGGGTACAATTTTGGATACATATGGCTTTAGGGTGGTCGGTGATGCAGAGAGTAGTTTGGAGGTGCGGTTGTCTTAGTTTATGGATGGTGAGGGAGGTTGGAGGTGGCCTACAGTGTCATGGGAGTTACTCGAGATCTAAGGTCTTATACAGGCAGTGGGGGCAGGTCTTTTTGTGGTCTGGGGGTGGTGTTTCCGCGTCATTCCTTTCTGCGTGGTTAGTTGTGAGGGACAAGCTAGACATGCGGATTTGGTTGAGAAGGTGGAGTGTGGGGGGGAGGGGGGGGGGCGTCTGGAGTCACAAGATCATCCATTTTTTGAGTATGAGATTGGGAGAGAGGTGTGGTCAGGGGTGGGTGCATCAGTTGGGTTCGTCTCATCGAGTGGCAGGATGGGATTTAGAGTTGAGTTAGGTGTGCGAGTGGGGTCGGGTAAGGGGGTGTATAGTAAGTTGTGCCATGTCTTCTGGTGGTGCTGTCCATCTACTACTTCTGTCAGGAGCGTAATCGCCGGCTCCATGGGGGTCGGCCAAGGACAGTCTCTGCTCTGTTTCATCTTATTATCTCTAAGGATTGTGCTCGTGCTATTTCCCAGCGGCTTGACCTTCTTGGTTTTATCTAGTTTTCTTGGTCTTCATTTTGTTTTTGCTGTTGGTCTTTGTTTTGCTGTTGGCTCCAGTTGTTGAGCCTTTCTTTTTTATTCTCTGTTCTTTGTCTTATTCCTTGGTGGACTGTGATGTTTTACGTTTGGTTTGGCTTTGTTTCTATCGAGCCCTGTCTTGGCTTTTGCTTGTTGCTTTATTGCCTTGATCCCAGGCTGTGGGATCCTCCTTGTTGATATATATATATATATATATATATAGAGAGAGAGAGAGAGAGAGAGAGAGAGACGAAAAGTATGTATGTAGTTGAAAACTATGTAACATATATATAAAAAAAACTATAAAACGAAAATTTTTTTTCCTAGAACATTTTCCAGCAAGAATTAGTAAAAGATAGAGATTTGTTCTCTGATGATCCTCCAAATTTAGAGGAAATGAAAGTGAAACTGTTGAAAAAATGTGATGACATTCCATTGGCTGTTACGATGATGAGGGAGATTTATTTTTTTTAAGAAAAAATCAAGGCATAGTAAAAATATAGAGCAACAATAGGAAGAAGAAGAAAAAAGAACATGATAATGAAATTCGTGGAGAAAAATTAGCTAGAATCAAAAGTTTTGATTTTGCTGTAGTTTCTCATTTTCTTTAACTATATTTCTACAAGAAAAGTATTGAGTTAATTGTTATTCATTGCCCAAAAGAAGAAAGAAAGAAAGAAAGAAAGAAAGAAAGAAAGAAAGAAATGTTTTAAAAATTAAAAAGAAAAAATTGCAATCTATATTTTATTCAAACAAAGATGGGTAGAATTATTGAATAAAAAAGTTTCAAAACAAAAATAGTAACCATAAAAGCATAATATTTAGAGTTCAAAAAACTGCATCAGATACCTAGACATATGAACTCAACTCTGTACCCAAACACAGATATATGAACTAGACCAAATAACTCTGCACTCTCAAGCACAGACATATGAACCCTAGACATATGAACTCCAAATATCTTATCTCGATTCAATACCCCAAATAACACCTTAAATTAATTTATCTTTATATGATTCTAACATGTGTATGCTCTTTTGTAAATCACTTTTTGAAGATACGTCATTTAATGAAGAAAGCAATAATATCTATGAAAATTTAATAGTTCCATGAATCGATGACATGTGGCAGCGGATGGTTCATCCAAACGTGAGAAGATAAGGTTCATGTGATGGGAGTGAATTTGTAAGTGGACACGTTTTTATTACGGCTGTTTTGGAATTAAATTCCAAATAGCTCTTCATTGTACCACCCCACTATTTATTTTTATTTTATTTTATTAGGTTCTTTTCTTTTTCCCAAAAACCTAAGATTAGGTGTTTTAATGCAGTAAAGACGAGCAGAAACACGTTGTATGTTGGTTCAACTAGCTTACTTAGGTAAAAAAGTTAAGAATTGAGAAAATTATTTTCCCTTGATTGATTGGCATGATGGCAATAAACAAATGTGTTATTATTTTATATGGTAATCACAATAGTTTTACTATTATGACCTGGTAGAGTCGAAGGTCCTGTAAATAACTCAAGAAGAAGACTATAATATCACTTATTAAGGACAACTCTCGACATATCACCATAAGGTATAAGCTTTGTAGCTTTGATTTTGTGGTTCAACTCAAAAGACGTGTAACGAAAAACAATATAATGAAGAGAATTTCGCAAAAGATGGAAACAAGAAAAAAAAAAATTATAGGAATGATCAAATGCTTCAATTGTATTATATTCATTGAAGTAGAAAGATTACAAGTATTTATAGATAAATAAAAAGTTAACTACTAACACTAATTTATATCGCATTCATTTAAAGGAAAAAATTAATTCAATTACTTGCAACTTAAGTTTACATTAATTTTGAATAAAACATCGTATAATTAGAGATAGTTATCTTTACTTATATATCTACTATCTTTCGAATGTCTAATAAATATGGAATTTTAATCACATCTCCACTCCAACCCTAATTTCAGTCCAAAAGATTTAAATCTTCTCAACATATTAATCCATAGATGTTTTCCATTGTTTTTTTTTTTTTTAAAAAAAAAAAAAAATTTAGTTCATATTATTTTCTACCTGACCTCCAAAAGATTCCATTTTTTAAAAAATTTGAAAAACGTGTCCCACTTAAATATAATTAACATCTGAAGGACGTTTTTTTAAGCCCTAGAATTAATGTACAAAAGCAATAGACTTTCTTCTAGTTCTCAACAACATACACAATATTCAGACATAAAGGCATTGGGAGAGATTTGTTTTGTGAATATGACAATGGCTCTTCTTCATCTTCCTCTTCTTTCCCCCATCTCTTGTTTTACTTCCACACAAAATAGTCTTCCTTCTCATCCTAAATTTTATGTTTTTTCCCAAATGGTTAAGCAATCGACCCTAGTTCGAAAAGCTTATGATGATTATGTCGTTCGACGATCTGCAAATTACGAACCTCCTATTTGGAAGCATGAGTTTGTTCAATCCTTGAAGAGTGGATTCATGGTGATGTGCCGATAAGATTTATTACTTTTATGTTATGGTTTTCTTTTTCATGTTATTTTCATCCTATTTACCCATAACAATGGTATATTTTAAATTTCTTTTTTCACTTGTTATTTTACTCATATGATTTTCTTCATAGGAGCATATTGATATAATTTAGTGCACTACTTATTATAATAGCTTGTTCCATTTGAAACCATTTTTCAATGGTTTGAAAATACATTTTTTTAAATTCCTTAACACGATTTCTCAAGCAATTGAAAAGTCGTTCCAAACATGTGTCTTAGGTCTCTATACTTTGAAAATGCCTATTTATGTCGATAAATATTTAAAATCACATTCTTTAACGGAAAAAAGAAGATCGAAAGTTCTTCAAGTAAAAAAATAAAATGAACCCTAAAATGATGGAAGAGTTTTATTATTATTGTGGTTAGTTTCATAATGGAGGTCAAATATTAAACCAAGAAACTACGTATGAAATCGTTTGGAGTTGACGTGATTTCAAGACTTTTGAATTAGTTTTTTATGTTGTGGTTGGATGAACCTTGATAATAATTTGAAGTGATATGTTATATTTCAGGAAAAGAAGTGTTTAGATCGAAGAGATATACTAATAAGAAAAGTGAAAACGATACTCAACGAAGAATTATTGGTTAATGATATTTTGAAAGGATTGGAGGTTGTTGATGAATTGAAAAGGTTGGGATTGTCATATCACTTTCAAATGGAAATAAATCAAATATTAGAGAGTATGAATGAAAAATTCCAAAATGGAGGAGAGGGTTTAGAATGGAAAAACAAAAGCTTATATGCTACATCTCTTCATTTTAGAATTTTAAGGCAACACGGCTATCACATCTCTCAAGGTAACACATTTCGTTCCCAACTTTTTTTGGTCACCATTTTGTTTTCTTTTTCTTTTACTGTTTCATTACATTTGGTAATAATTTAATTTTGTTTCCTTCAACGCATGGTAAGTCTCTCTCTCTCCAGCTTTTTGCTATCTTCAAAAGAATAAATAAAAAAATAAAAGCTCATTGATATGAAAAATTATTTTAAATAGTAAAACTATAGAAAATATTTACAAGATATAGCAAAATTTTAGAATTATCAATGATAGACGTTGATAGATACTGATAATTTAAGTGATAGAAGTCTATCAGTGTCTATCAGTATCTATCATTGATAGTTCTAAAATTTTGCTATGTTTTATAAAGAATTTGGTTCATTTTTCTATATTTAAAAACAACCCTATTGGTAATCTTCAAAAAATAAATAAAAATCAAGAAAATCTCTATGAAAACTCTCTTTCTAAAAAATTTTAGGATGGTATTCAAATATAACAAAACAAATCAATATATTTAAATGATATAGTAAAAATTTACTGTCCTATCTACGATAGATGACGATAGATTACTATTTGTGTTTGAATCTATCGTGATTTATCACGGTCTATCACAAATATACTTTGATACTTTGATATATATGTAAACAATCTATCGTGATTTATCACGGTCTATCACAAATATACTTTGATACTTTGATATATATGTGAACAATATTAGCAGTTTTATCATTTAAAATAATGTCTCAAATTTTTATGTCTAATTTGTATTTTTTTTCCCCCAACTTATCATTGTTTTCCAACACATCTTTATCTAAAACTCTCATCTCTGACATATCTTTTATATATTTTTTTATTGTAAAAAGAAAGGGGCACCACAAACCAAAATGGATATGAAACAAAGCTTAAAATTTATTTTATGATTTTTGTTTTTTATAATTATATATATATATTTTAGGTTGAACAATATGCGAGGTGAGGATTTGAAACTGATCCTTGATCGTCTTTAATTTTGGACATATAGTCAAGAGCAATTAGAATCTTAATTAGCCGTTTTCTAATATACCATATATAAGGATTTTTTAAAACAATTTACAACAGTATATATTTTTTATAAAACTGGTTAAATTCTTAAAACTAAAATTATTATTATTCATTGATTACATGCAGATGTCTTCAAGGAGTTTGAGGATGAGCTAGAAAATTTGGATAGTAATTGTGAAGAGAAAGCTAAAGGAATGTTATCATTTTACGAAGCTTCCTTCTTAGCAATGGAAGGTGAAAGCTTTTTGGTTGAAGCCAGACAATCTGCCGTCCAACATCTTTCAAAATACCTTAAATCCAATAATAACGATGAAATAATTTGTACTATGATAAGCCATGCTCTCCAACTCCCATTTCATTGGAGAATGCCAAGATTGGAGGCTAGATGGTTTATCGATGTGTATCGAAGAAAACCCGACTCAAATTCGGTGTTGTTGGAATTAGCCAAGTTAGACTTCAATGTTGTTCAATCCATACATCAAGATGACCTAAAAGATGTTTCCAGGTAATAATAAAGGTCTATTTGGAATGATTTTCTAAACATCGAAAAAACTATTTCTAAGTTTTTTTTTTTTTTTTGAAAGTCCCTTTTTATATTCTTTCATTTCTTCATTCTCATTTATCTTTACTAAATTGTTTCTTAAACATTGAATGATATTGTAGTGGTTGTTTTGGTCTGTATGAAGGTGGTGGAAGAGAACAGGGCTTGGAGAAAAACTTGAGTTTGCAAGGGATAGATTGATGGCTAATTTCTTTTGGTCTGTGGGAATGGGATGTGAACCTCATCTTGGATATTTTAGAACAATGTCTACTAAAATTGCTTCATTAATAACCATTATCGATGATGTTTATGATGTCTATGGAACTTTGGACGAACTCGAACTTTTTACTGATGCCGTTGAAAGGTAATTTCTAGCCACGAAATCGAATCAAATTTAACCAAAGAATGTGGTTAAGTTTGAGAGAAAAAAACACCTTTTCATCCTGTCATTAAGTTTTGAGTATACTTCGCATTTATTAAATTACACTAAAAATGCTTACTATACTTTCAGATGGGATATTGGTGCAATTGATTCATTACCAAACTACATGCAAATATGTTTTATTGCTCTCCACAACACCATCAACGACATGGCTTTTGATGCAATTAAGGATTATGGAGTTAATGTCATTTCATATTTAAGAAAAATGGTAAATATTTTTTTTTGTTTGATATAATTTTATGCTAATTGGAAACTTATGTTTTATATTATTAACAAATCATATCTCCTTACACATTAATTAAATTGTTGTAGTGGACAGATTTATGCAAATCATTCTTGATAGAGGCAAAGTGGTATTACACCAATTATAAACCAACATTCCAAGAGTATTTGGACAATGCATGGATCTCAGTTTCAGGATCTCTTCTTCTCCTTCATGCTTATGTCTTTGCAACAAACTCAATAACAAAAGAGGCTCTGGAATGCTTGCAAGATTATCCTCATATTATTCGATATTCATCAGTCATCTTTCGTCTTGCCAATGACTTAGCTTCATCATCGGTATTTCTTTTAAAATATATTATCCTACTTGTATAAACTATTATTAAATATATCTTAATATTGATAATGAAATTTTTATGAATTATATATATAGGATGAAGCAAAGAGAGGAGAAGTCGCTAAATCTATCCAATGTTACATGAATGACACGAGTGCCTCAGAACAAGAAGCACGACAATGTATAAAGGATTTGATTATGGATTCATGGAAGAAATTGAATAAAGAAGTTCAAACTTTGAATTCTACGCAATTATTCTCTGAGGGTTTTGTTGAAATTGCCTTAAATCTCGCTAGAATTTCTCACACAGTCTACCAACATAGAGATGGCCACACTGTTGAAGATCATGAGACCAAGGAGCGTGTATTATCCTTATTTGTCAAGCCTGCTTAGATTCATAAAAGTCAGACTTCAAATACTGCAGTTGAATGAATGTGCGGTTAAGAACAACGAACTTCTACAAGTGTATGATATTGTCCACTTTGAGCCTACATCTACATAGTTTCTCTTTTGGTTTTACCCAAAAGATCTCATCACAATAGAGATTATTATTCACACTTATATACTTATGATCATCCACTTTCCTAACCAATGTGAGACTTTATGTTTGTACACCTAACACGTGCATAGAATCAAATAGTTAGGAACATAGTTTAATTTTAGATTGAAAATTATGTTTAGATTTGTGTCCTAAAGACTTGTAATTAACGTATGTTTTTAAATAATTAATATGAGGCTCGCAAGGCATGTTAGAATGAGATATGCGCTAATTACCATCATTAATGACTATTCTGTAAAACAAAAGACTAGCATGTTCATTTACTTGATCATTAATATTTTTGTTTTCCACACTCTTATATAAAATCACTTTAAAAATCTATCTAACTCTAATCTAAAAACATAAACAAAGAAAAGAACTATGCAAAAATATACTAAAAAAAATAAAAGAGAACTAAGAACTCTATTATGAGTTTTGAAAACTCTATTATCTTCATCAACAGTGGAGAAATAGGATATTGGAGGACTGGTGCAACTCATCGAATGGTGGTGGAGGAGTGGTCCTGCTCATCGAAACAAGAACCTTCGATGGGTTATCTTTCTTGGCTTCTTTTTTCAAAGTTTCATGTATATCAAATCCCATATTCCTTATCATGCTTCACCATTCCTTTGAACGTGGCTTGCTTGAGGGGTGGAGGTCCCCAATAGGCTGTTAAATGCTTGCCAAGATTCTTGAGTGGAGTGTGTTGAATGAGAAATTTTAGACCAATCACAAGTTGCCACGTCATTTACTAAATTAATGATGAAATTCCAAATCATTAAATTTGGGCTCAATTAGGAGTTGACATATGTTCTGAATTGAAGTTGAAGACAAATTTCGATGACGCCACGTGGTTTTATCATGACCGTTGAATAAGATAAGATTAATTAGAATCAATTTGATATTATTATTTAGGTCAAAGTCCAACTAAGTCCAAAAATAGGTTGAATTTGACTCAAATATCAAATCAGACCTAAATCTGATTAATTGGGCCCAAAGGCCAATCCCATGGACCAACCAAGCCCAAGTCCAACTAATTGAGTCCAAAAGCCAGGCTCATGGATCAACCAAGCCCAAGCCCACCTGTGAACTCTATAAATAGATAAGCTTTCCTCATTTGGAGGGGTCGGCAATTCTATACTCTAGAGAGCTTATAGAGAATTCTTTACTCCTTGACTCCTGAAACTGACCACACCTGAAGACTAAAGTCCTTCGAAGATATAAGCATCCTGAAGACTGAAGTCCTTTGAAGATGTAAGCATTCTGAAGACTAAAGTCCTTTAAAGATACAAGCATTCTGAAGACTGAAGTCCTTTGAAGATACAAACACTCTGAAGACTGAAGTCCTTTGAAAATACAAGCAATTCTACATTTAGAGAGTCCAAAGAGAATTCATCAACAAGCAGAAGATTCCCAAGACTCCTAAAGCAGCACTCTTAGAAGATAGAAGACCCTTAGAGACTGAAGTCCTTCGGAGATACAAGTATTCTTCCAAGACTTCAACTCCACGATCATCACGCGCTTCGCTTCCTTAAATCATGTGTACACATTCAATTGAGAGAGAATCAGAGGATCAAATACTAGAGATCGAACCACATCGCATCAAATCAACTTCAACATCAACACCAACTTAAGTTCAACTCTATGAAACAAGTTTCTCCGAAAGCCTCGTGCGAACACTAATCCTCCAAGAGGATCAACAAGCCCAAAGGCCGATCATCTAAGAAAATCAACAAGTCCAAAGACCAATCCTCCAAGAAGATCAACAAGCCTAAAGGTCGATCATCTAAGAAGATCATCAAGTCCAAAGGTCGATCATCCAAGAAGATCATCAAGCCCAAAGGCCGATCATCCAAGAAGATCAACAAGCCCAAAGGTCGATCACCCAAGAAGATCAACAAGCCCAAAGGCCGATCACCCAAGAAGATCAACAAGCCCAAATGCCGATCACCCAAGAAGATTAACTAGCTTAAAGTTTATAGTTTATAGTTTATTTTGAAAGCATCAAAATACTGTGTATTAGAGATTGTACTCATTTTCTACAAAATTAATACAAATACAAAGTTCAAGTTCCACGAAATAAATTTCTCTTGGAATCTCATGCAAACAGAGTGTACCTACAGTTAGCGAATATTGATTAATTTGGTTTATGAGTTTAGTAAATTAATCTCATATCGTTGGAGCTTCTGATCTATAGGTTCATGAGGTTCCCTTCCTAGCTCGTAAAGGGAATTGAGGTAACTATATCTTGAATTTGAAATGTTCAAATTCACTTAGGGAAATAATATAATGTATAATGATACATTATAATATAAAGTTTATATTTTAATTAAACTTTATAATATAAATTAAATTTTGGATATGATTCAAAATTAACTTATGAGAGAACTAAATATTTGAAGGAGCTCAAATATTAATTTTAATATAAATTGGATTCATATTAAAACTATAGGTTAAAACTAATGTGTTTTAGACGTACATTAAAACTATAGGTTATGAAAGAAATACAATTGGATATGATTCGAATGTAGACCAAAATTAAGTATTTTATATTTAATTTCGTAATTATTTAATTGGAGAATTAAATGATTATTTGATCAAATCAAATTAATTTAAATTCTTTGTAGTTAAATTAATTGAATTAAAACTATAGGTTATGTGAGAGATGTTTCATTTAAATATGATTTAAATGAAATCATTAATTAAATAATTAATTATTATTTATTAATTTAATTAATTTAATTAATTAATTAGAAAGATAACTCCCACGTAGGGGAGTTATCTGTATCGTGGGTTCTTCACGTTCATGCTCTATCTCTCCTGTTGGTTTAGAGACTTGCAAAATGTAAGTTTTGCAGGTGAATTGTGATTGATTTTAGAAAATGCAGAAAGGTTATGTGAAGTTTTTTTTTTTTTTTTTTCCATCTCCAGAAACAAAATAATTCCCCTACTCTTTTCAATCATTTTTTGTTTCCACAAATCAAATTTTACCTCAAGAAATCTTAGAAGATAGAGAGGCAACTCTTGTGGTGTTGATCGTGAAATCAATTGGAGAATTGGATTTTGTTTAATTGTTGAAGGTGAGGTTTCCTTTCCTTTCTCTATAGAATAATTTATGCATGCTTAACCTAGATTACAAATATTTTACAATAGGCTGTAATTTTGTTAGTCTGTAATTTTTTCTGAATTTCCCAGGGTGGGTATTTCATAAATCCTAAATCAATAACGAGTTTGTTCTGTGATTTTCACCGTGTTAGAGCTTTCATCCCTACAACTAGTAATAGAGCCATCTCGTTTTATTAATTTAGGTTTTTGAAATTTTCACTGGGTTTTTTCATTATTTACGGTAATTTATGACTATAGATTTTCATGTTTTGATTCGATCAAATTTGTAAAAGCCCCTACCTTTTTTGTCATTGATCATGAAATTTTATGTCCTCTGTAAGTCTGTGTCTAGAATTAGGGTTGAATTTGATGAAGATCGAGACTAATTTTGGCCAAAACGAAGAATAGTCAAAGAATTTGCCTAGAAATGTAATCCGGTGTCGCAGCGTTGCAACCTTGCTCACGGTGTTGCAACGCTTCGACAATGTGATGCTAGTTTTGTGTTGCACGTGATTCAACTACAGTCCAGGGTGGTTCGGTTCAATACGGTTGGTTGAAAGTTGGTTTTGTCCAATTTTGCACTAGGTTGGCTCCATTCTTGGTTTTGGGATCCGGTTTGAAGCGGTTTAGGTCGGTTCTAGTTGATCTGATCTAGTTTTGGAGTGGCAGAAGCTTATTCTAGGATAAAAATAGCATAATTATTATAATTTTTCGCTTTATTTTATCTTAGGGCCAAATTAAATGCTTTTCTATTTAAATGCTTTATAGATGTCATTTAGATAAATCCCATCATAGCAGTTAAGCATATGCATATATTTTAAATATGTTATAAGTGTTATAATGTATGCTTTTAGTGCATGATTTGGATATGATTTCATGAGTTATTTAATATATTTTGATATGTTAAATATATGAAATTGGAAAAGCATGATGCATGACATTACTTAGGTAAATATAAAGAGTTATATTTATTAATGTCTTGTCTATGCTTGATGAATTTTCATGAGTTTTTTTAATATAAGTGTTATATTAATAAAGTTGAAATTCAATTTGCATTGAGCATGACACATCCATAGTTTAATATAATTGTTATATTAAAGTCATGAAATGCATGTAATTTGGTTTCTTGTTAATTTGAATTTGATTGTTAATCAAGTAAACCATAGAAAGCATGATTATAGGGCTAATAATTAATTTTGTAATAGTTATAAAATTAATATTTAGTAACTTTCAACTTATAATAAAGAGTTGCATTGCAAACTTAGGATCTTAGGGAATTGAAATTAATTTTTAAATGTTTATAATTAATCTAGACCTTAGATCACATTGAGTCTAATGAGATTAGGATTTCATCCTATTAGTTTTAATAGATATAAAATATAACTAATAGGACAAACATAACTCTAGGTTATAAAGGAACTCTACCGGTAAAGTTCTGTCTAGGTTGGAGATTCTTAAGATGATGATTTACGAAACACATCCTACTTGGGAACTGTCACACCCCCTCTAGCCTTAGCCCCCAAGACTTGGAAGGGAGCGTGAGGATACACCAATAGTATCCATTAAGATTTTACATGTTTACAACACTCTATCTACTTTCATACACATAGTTCAATTTCTTAAATTCTTTATTACATGATCTGAGTCGTGCCCTAAGAATTTACCAAGTCCTGGTGTAATGGTGGTTAGTAGACTCCTTCCTGGAGGAAGGGGGGGGGGGGGGTATAAGAAAACATTTGAAAGAGTGTGAGCTACTAAGCTCAGTGAGTGGTTCTTTTAAAAATAATAATCACTTTACAAATCATATTTTTAGAAAATCAATCACATAATCATAATTCCAGTATAATTTATGCATGATCATGTATATATTCATTCAATCACATCCTCCAGTTCCATGCTATACGTGGTATGCTGATATCATGGACACATTATCAATCATCACAACTTTTATAGAAACTTTCCTATAACCCACTTTTCCCGCCAATGTGCACACCGACAATTCTTTATCCTGCTAGTCATGCTTAGGTACTAGACTATATTTCCCACCGGTCGTCACCGACTATTATTTCCCGCTGACCGAGTCTGACTATATTTTCCCGCCAAGCACCTTTTGTTAGGCATGCTAACTTATGTAATCTGGGTATAATCTCAGTTTCCATAGCAATATCGCAAACAATATCATGACAATCAATATAACATCATAAACATGTATTTTGTACTTATATATGCATATATCCAAATATCAACGCATAAAACTAAGTAAATACTCACCGTACGCAAGTTTTCCCACAAAATCACCTCCAAACTACCTTCCTGTGAATTCCTCCATATCAATGGAAATTCCTTAATTAATACTTGTTATATCAATAAATAATATCAAACTAGTCAAAATACCATTATATAATGAAAATACCAGCTTACCCTACTCAAAATTAGCCAAAATACCAAAATTAGCCTCTTTAGAGGTTCTTTGGACCGAGATAGGCAGCTGGGCGTTGGGCACTGCACAAGGGGCTGGCGCATTTGGGTGTGCGCTGGGCGTGATGTGCCGCACGGGGGAGGCTGCTGCGCTGGGCTGGCCCACGGGATGCGTTGAGCGAGGCGCGCATGGACGGACGAACGTAGTGCTGCGTGTGCGCAGGGTGTGGGCTGGCTGTGCGTTCGGCTGACTCAATGCCTCACCAACGCAACCTTGCTTCTTTTGATCTCCAATCAACTTGGCAGCTTAATAACTCAAATGTAACTCTCTAAATATGCTCTGAACACACGATTTAAGTGATGATATGAATGAATTCCCCTTGCCCAACCCCTCTATTTATAGCCATTTCAAACTCATCCCATGTTGACAACACAACTCTCATTTGTCTTACTTTGGAGCTGCCCACACTTAGTCTACCCAGCCTAGCCTTAGCCTAGCATTGAGTTGTTCTCATTTTAGCTTGCCAGCCAAAATCTCTTTTTTTGCATGAAATCTTCTTCACCCACCTCCTGCTTGGGGTGATAAGATTTTAATTACGTGAAATCTCCTTTAGTCACCTCCTACTAGAATTTTACGTGATCCTCCTTTTGCCACCTAAATTACTTAAATACTTCACATATTTCTCTACTTAAATTTTTTAAGACTTATACTCGTATACCCTTGGCATTCTCCCTTGAAGTTTTCCATCAATTAGCCTTACCTTTTATCCTTAACGCATAGCAATTCACCCTTCCTTCATCAAAGTCTGATTTAGCCAACGCATGAGTTGGTCATCACCAACGCATAGGGTGGTCACTCACCCTCGACGCATGACTTGCTAGGTGGTGCTTGCTCGGCCTACTAAGCATGGACGCATGGTGCTGACCATTGACGCACGGTGTACTGCCTAGGCGCTTGCGTGCTTGGTCGCATGGGCGTGTTTCACCGCATGGACATGCGCTTGGCATAGCGCATCGATGCATGGCTGCTTGGTAGACTCGACAGCGTTTGATGCATAGGATGGCTTGCCTGCATGCCCGTTCAACGCATAGGTAGGTGCTCGGTATACACCATCGACGCATGGACTGCGCACTTGATGCACGGCCTGTGCGCTTGTCCTCAACGCATGGCCTGCATGCTTGGCACATGGCCTATGCGTTTGGCCTTGACGCATGGCCTGCGTGCTTGGCACATGGCCTATTCACTTGGCCTCGACGCCTGGCCTGCGCGCCTAGCATGCTCACTCGACGCATACTTGCTGCCTGTGTCCCCATGGCTCATGTATGCCTTTGCGTTGATTGTATGCAACCCTTAGCCATTTTTTTTTTAAAGTTTTCTTGTTTCCATCCTCTATGCCTTCTTACGTCCAGCATGTTTTAAGCCCTTCATAGGCGTTTGGATTTCTAGTTACCTTTTGGATAATTTTTTATGTTTTTCTCCCCTTTGCTCCAATATCTTTTCTTAGGATTTTTCTTCTCTATTTAACCTCCTACTTTAGATTTAGTATTAAGGTCTTATAGGAACTAACCTAAAACTTCAGTTGAATTAACCTTAATCCTGTTAACATCCAATGTAACTAGGTTAATTAAATGGTTTAATTCACCTAGAACACTAGAGTAAATGCATTTTTATAAAAGTAATAATAGGCATGGACTTAGATAGATTCATTAGTCAGAATTTAACTATGTATAATAAAACCCTAAAATAGTATCACTTTAGTGGGAGAAAAATGGTATATGGGATATATCAATTTTTAGCTCTCACGTTCCTAAGAGTTCATATTGTGAGATCCATGCTCAGCTTTGTGTCGCCCTAGGTGTGGCCTCCCTTTGGAAAGTGTTTTCATGGGTTAATACCATGGTGAATAAGGAAATTGTTCATAGTAAGTGGGAGAACGACGTGTATCAATGTATCATACGGTTTACTCCATTAGGTTGCACCATGAGATTCCTATGTTCCACTTGCATAAGAGCGACCATCCCTTTAGAAGTCCAAATCATAGGACTTGAAACAACGCAAAATTCAATAATGGATAGGGTTTCTTAGGTTAATCTTCAACAGTTGTCTTTCCTTACGTTAGCTTGTTGAAGCGTACCTCTAGGATCCGAAAATGGTAAGGTCACACTTACATAATGAATTAAGCTAGTTAATAAATCCTTGACCGAACAACAGTAGCTAACAACTATAGGCATAAGAGTAATTCTGATATTAGTAATTAGCTGAGATTGTTTCTGTTGGGTTTTATATCCTAAAAACTTGCAGTTTGTAAAATAATAAACATTTTCTATTATCAATATACTTGTTATTGATTTCATAAATTGTACGAAAGTCTAAATGTGAAACCCAAATTTTCATTTTTCCTACTTAAGCAGGAGGAAGTTAAATTCTATGTTGAAGTGAAGGAAATTTCTAAGTGTTGAATAGATTTTCTTTGAGTAGTTTTGAGTTAAGCATTAATTGATGAAATTTGACTAAGTGTAAGGTCAAAAGGACCCATGCTTTAAGAGTTGGGAGACATTCACGCATAAGTTGGATGCATCCATATGGCTGAAGAAAGGCGCGAGGGTGATGCGTTGGTATGGTGCGAGGGCACGCGAGGGCACGAGGATGTGCTTGGACGCAAGGGTCGCGTTGGTCCCGATGGATGCGTTGGACCAGCCGAGTGTCCTATGCGTCGATACGACAGAGCATCCTATGTGTCGATGCCTTGCGACCGAGCGACCCATGCGTCGATGCCTTGCAGTCGAGGGTCCTATGCGTTGATGTTGTCGAGCGTTCCATGCGTCGATGCCAAGTGCCCATGCATGCGTCCATGCCAAGCGACCATGCGTCGATGACGAGCGAGCTATGCGTTGATGCTAACAATCGTCCTATACGTCAAGACCGTGCGACCTTGCTATGCATTGGAGGTTGACGATGGATTCGTTGGACATGGGCTATGCGATGAGTTAGGTTGGACACATGGTAGTTGGCTCTTGCGATGGTTAAGGCTTGCAATGACTAAGTGAGTTGGGTTGCGTTGTAAAAGATGCGATGGTGCTAAATTGAAAACCAAGAGGAACCAAGGGTTGCTATGCATTGATAACCGAGGCTAGCAGTATGCATTAGGAAGGATTGTTGGTCATCACCCTAGTGAATGCATATTGAGTAGGATGGACGCATATGGGGGATGAGCTCATATGGAGGACATCATCGGACATGTGGCTTGCTAGGAAGGAGTCTTAAACCTTAAGGAAATTAGGTGGATGCATAAGAAGACATGTAAAAGTTGAGGGCAATGCGTTGGTAAAAGGAGAAGAAGACACCTTGGCTTGTGCTGATGTAAGAATGCGTTGATGGTGTGAAGGAAAGACACTTGGACATGCGGCAACGTAGGAGGTGTCGGCCGTGGAGTAATCTTGGACGCCTATAAATAGGGCCAAGGATTTCAGATGAAAACTCAAATTCTCTTCAAAGGACATAAAGAAGAGTGTGTGAAGACTACTTGGGAGAAGACTATGCGTTGATGGAAGAACGCATGCATTGGTAGCAAGACCATGCGTTGGTTAAGAAGTTCCAAGAAGGGAAATGTTGTCGGTCAGAAAAGCAGGAAGTAACATCAACTTAGAATGACGAGTTCTCCTAGAATACTCGTGCGTTTGATGTGATTTCAAAGAAATATGAAAGCTAAAAGAGTCTAGTGTTCAGGATAGGGCTGCGAGAGAAGAAGCTCCAAGGAATCGAGCTGGAAAGTGAGGACAAGACAGAAGGGTCGAGCTGCTGGGTAAGCTGAGCCAGTCTTGATATTTTAACGATTCCGGCAAAACCACGAGGCGTTATGAGCTCTGATTTTAGGTAAGCTTCCTGAGACATTTTAGAACATTTTTGCAGAAGGACGTATCTTAAAATAAGTTCTATAACTATGAGTAATCTGAGCTTTCAATTAAATCTGGATCGTAGGGTTCAAAAGGGAGCCCGAGGTGACCAAGGAACTTCTAAAGAGAAAGGTTCCTAAACAGTCAAGGTGAGTGGTTATTGTGTGTTGTATTGTTGATATAATTTCTATATATAGCTAAATATATATAGAGGATAATGTTAAATTGACATGATCAGGGATATATGTTTATTTGATTACTATGCTTGTTAAGATATTGCTTGTATGTTTGATTTGGAAACTGAAATTCTACCCGAGATGTATAGTTAGCATGCTTGAAAAGGTACTTGGCGGAAAAATATAGTCTGCTTCAGTCGATGGGAAATGATAGTCGGTGACGACCGACGAGAAATATAGTCAAGTTACCTAAGCATAGCTAGCCGAAAAATAGTCGATGTGCACATTGGCGGGATAATAGGGTACAGGGAAAGTTTCCACAGGAATTGTTGTTGTCTTAGTATACGTATGAAAGTGCTGGAGAAAATGTAGGATCATGCTAGGGATAACCAATGGTAAAGCTGGGGATGTTTTTATTATGTGATAACCAGTGGTCAAGCTGGGGTTGAATGTTTTAACCAACGGTCGAGCTGGGGATTGTCCAGCGGTTTGGCTGGAAAATAATATTGAACTTGTGGTAATGTTCTTGTTGACTATGCATTGCTTTCTAAAAGTATATTTTTATTGACAAAGTTATTTGTTTATCTAAAGGCACCACTCACTGGACTTTATTGCTCATGCTTTCCAAATGTTTTTCTTTTCCCCCTCAGGTAGCAGAAAGGTGAGAAGTTCTAGGGTGCTGCCAAGGTCAAGGTCTGCCACATGCCACAGTTACACTTCCGGAGGGTTTTACAGTTGTTGTAAATTTGTAGATAAGTCTTGGAGTTGTATAAACATTACATTGTTGTAATATAAAATGGGCCTATTTATTCAGTTGGTAGTTGAATTTGTTCATTGGTATTAGAGTTATTTCTGCAGAAGTGATGGCAGTAAGTGTCAACAAAAGGGTTGATAACTGCTGCAGTCAGGCCCTTTCTCAAGCTCAGATGGTAGTCTAGGATAGGGTGTGACACTAAATCCAATAAACTAAAACCCATGACTATTGTATGAGTACTTGAACTTTATGTGGAGACATAAGAGTGGATCGGGTTCGGGTAAATAGTCAAAATGATATATGATAAATGAATGAGGTTGGGTACCTTATTCTGGTAACACCAATTGATGCGACCTACTTTGTACTTGTTACAAAGAGTTGTAAAGTGCTACATACGATGTGATCCTAATTCGTACATGTTATGACATGAGGAGTGGGGGCGTCCTATGCAATGAGTTTACATAAGATCAGGACCATGAAATAAGTCACTCTTACTTCAGAATGCCGTTTACTGTTTAAAACTGACTATTTCACCTAGATAACCTAGGTAACTCGATCTTAATCCTGAGCTAATTATGAACTCCTGTTTATTCTGGATTGCCCTTAGATTGGCATAAATGAGGGTTTGCTCAACAGCGCTGGCTCAATAAGACTCCCATTTCAGGGGCAAGACTGGATAGATAGCTGGGGACATAGGGCTGTCTCTTATACACATCTAGATGTGTATAAGAGACAGATATTAAATTGGCATGATCAGGGATATATATGTTTACTTGATTACTATGCTTGTTAAGATATTGCTTGTATGTTTGATTTGGAAACTAGAATTGTACCCAGGCTGTCTCTTATACACATCTAGATGTGTATAAGAGACAGGGTAAATATATATAGGGGATAATGTTAAATTGGCATGATCAGGGATATATGTTTATCTTATTACTATGCTTGTTAAGATATTGCTTGTATGTTTGATTTGGAAACTAGAATTGTACCCACGCTGTCTCTTATACACATCTAGATGTGTATAAGAGACAGGTTATTGTGTGTTGTATTGTTGATCTAATTTCTATATATAGCTAAATATATATAGGGGATAATGTTAAATTGGCATGATCAGGGATATATGTTTATCTTATTACTATGCTTGTTAAGATATTGCTTGTATGTTTGTTTTGGAAACTAGAATTGTACCCAGGACATATAGTTAGCATGCTTGAAAAGGTATTTGGTGGGAAAATATAGTCGGCTTCGGTCGGCGGGAAATTAGGGTCAGTGACGACTGATGGGAATATAGTCTGTCTCTTATACACATCTAGATGTGTATAAGAGACAGGTGGAATGCATCCATACGGCTGAAGGAAGATAGTCGAGGGTGATGCGTTGGTATGGCGCGAGGGCATGCCGTGCAAAGTGCAGGAAAGGACGCGAGGACATGTGAGGGTCGCGTTGGCCTCGATGGATACGTTGGACCAGCCGAGTGTCTTATGCGTTGATGCGGCCGAGTGTCTTATGCGTCAATGTAGCCAAGTATCCTATGTGTCGATGCGGCAAGTGTCCCATGCATCGATGCCAAGCGCCCATGCCAAGTGAGCTATGCATCCATGCCAAGCGAGCTATGCGTCCATGCCAAGCGACCATGCGTTGATGCTAAGCAAGCGTCCTATGTGTCGAGGTCGAGCGGCTGTGCTAGGCGTTAGAAGTTGACGATGGCATGCACGATGGATACGTTGGATGCGGCAACTCTGTTAAGGCATAGGCCATGCGATGGGCTAGGTTGGATGCATAGTGGTTGGCTCTTGCGATGGTTAAAGCTTGCGATGACTGAGTAAGTTGGGTTGCGATGGTGCTGTGGTGAAAACCATGGGGAACCAAGGGTTGCTATGCGTTGATTGCATACTGTACATTGATGAGCCATTATGCGTTGATGATTACACTATGCATTGATGATAGATTATGTGTTAGGGTTTGTGAACGCATATGAAGTTAGATAAACGCATATGAAGGATGAACGCATATGAAGGATCAATGCATTCAAGGACGTCATCTGGACATGTGGCTTGTTAGGAGGAATTCTTAAACCTTAAGAAAATTAGGTGGATGCATAAGAAGACATGTAAAAGTTGAGGGCTATGCGTTGGTGAAAGGAGAAGAAGACACTTTGGCTTGCGCTGATGTAAGAATGCATTGATAGTGTGAGGAAGAAACATTTGGACGTGTAGCCAAGTAGGAGGTGTCGATGTTGGAGTGCCTTTGGATGCCTAAAATAAGGCTAAGAACTTCAGATGAGAACTCAATTCTCTTAAAAGGACATAAAGAAGAGTGTATTGGAAGGAGGCTATGTGTTGATGGTAAGACCATGCGTTGGTCTTGAGGTTCCAAGAAGGGAGATGCTGTCAGACAGAAAGGTCAGAAAATAGCATCAATTTGGAACGAAAAGTTCTCCCAGAATACTCGTGCGTTTGATGTGATTCTAAAGCCATCTAAAAGCTAAAAGAGTATAGTTTTCAGACTAGGGCTTTTGGAGAAGAAGATTCAAGGGATCAGGCTGGAAATTGAGGAAAAGACAGAGGGTCAAGCTGTCGGGTAAGCTTGGGTCAGTCTTGATATTTCGATGTTTCCGGCCAAACAACAAGGATTTATGAGCTAAGATTTTGCGATAAGCTTCTTGAGACATTTTAGAGAATATTTGTAGAAGGAAGTATGCCGAGATCAAGCCTATAACTATGAGTAATCTGAGCTTAAATTTGAATTTGGATCGTAAGGTTAAAAAAGGAGCCCGAGGTGACAAAGGAACTTCTAAAGAGAAAGGTTCCTAAACGATCAAGGTGAGTGGTTATTGTGTTGTTGTATTGTTGATGTAATTTCTATATATAGGTAAATATATATAGGGGATAATGTTAAATTGGCATGATCAGGGATATAAGTTTTTCTTGTTACTATGCCTATTAAGATATTGCTTGTATGTTTGTGTTGGAAACTAGAATTGTACCCAGGACATATAGTTAGCATGCTTGAAAAGGTATTTGGTGGGAAAATATAGTCGGCTTTGGTTGGCAAAAAATTATAGTCGGGGACAACCGGCGGGAAATATAGTCAAGTTACCTAAGCATAGTTAGCGGTAAAATAGTCGATGTGCACATTGGCAGGATAATAGGGTACAGGGAAAGTTTCCATAGGAATTGTTGATATATTGCTTTAATATACGTGTGAAAGTGCTGTGGAAAGGTATGATCATGCCAGGGATAACCAGTGGTAAAGCTGGGGATGTAATAACCAACGGTCGAGCTGGGGTTGATTGTTTTTAACCAGCAGTTGAGCTGGGGTTAATCCAGAGGTCTGACTAGAGAAATAATTGTGAACTTGTGGTAATATTCTTGTTGACTATGCATTGATTTCCAAAAAGTATATTTCTGTAGTCAAAGTTATTTGTTTATCTAAAGGCACCACTCACTGGGCTTTATAGCTCGTGATTTTTAATGTTTTATGTTTACCCCCCTCCCACCCCCCCTCCCCCCCAATGTGAGGAGTTCTAGGGTGCTGCTAAGGTCAAGGTCTGCCACAACAGCCATAGTTACACTTCCGGAGGGTTCTATAGTTGTTGTTGTAAACTTTGTTATTAAGTCTTGGAGTTGTATAAACATTACATTGTTGTAAAATAAAATGGGCCTACTTATTCAGTTGGTAGTTGAATTTGTTCATTGGTATTAGAGTTATTTCCACAAGAGTTATCAGGCAGTAAGTGTCAACAAAAGGGTTGATAACTACTGCGGTCATACCCTTTCTCAGGCTCAGAGGGTAGTTTGGGGCGGGGTGTGACAACTTGGTATCAGAGTATAGTTTCTGGGACAATTGAGAGATTAGTTTATACCAGCTTAGTATCAAAGTATAAGTTTCTGGGAAAGTTGAAGGGTGAGTTGATACTAGTTTGGTATCAAAGTATATGCTCTTAAAAAGTTGAGGATTGAGTTTAGTAAAACAAGAGGGAAGTGTGGTAGAGTAAAGGTTTAAAAAGAAATCTAAGAATTAGTCAAGGTAGACTAAGAGGAATGGCGGAAGTGGCATGACCTAGCAGGCAATCGGAGCTGGAACTCACAACACTACCTGAAGATCTACCGAGGAAGGTAAGTGTGAATTTAAGTTATTCTCATTTGGTATTTGAGATAGAAATGAATATGTTGTAGATAGTTGGTTCAACATCTAGCTTAGAGATGGCTTGGTAAGGTATTGTTGGACAAACTAAGAAAGTTGATATCAGAGTAGCGCAGTGGAAGCTTGGTAATAGACAAGGTTATAAGAGGTTACAACAGTGGTTGTTGTGAAACCTTAAACCGAAGTTAGTTCGAACAAATTTCGAGGATGAAATTTTCTTAAGGGGGAAGTGAATCTGAAACCCTGATTTCCATTATTCCTACTTAAGCAGGTGTTAAAAGGAATAAACTCAGTGAAAGTTAAATCCTATGTTGAAAAGAAGGAAATTTCTAAGTGTTGAGTAGAATTTTCTTGAGTAGTTTTGAGTTAAGCTTTAATTGATGAAATATTGGCTAAGTATAATCTATGTGATGGATGTGTTGGAAGGATGGTATTTGTCCATACGGCTGAAGGAAGACAACCGAGGGTGATGCATTGCTATAGCGCGAGGGCATGCGAGGGCACGAGGATGTGCGCGGATGCGAGGGTCGCGTTGGCCCTTATGGACGCATTGGACCAGGCGAGTGTCTTATACGTCGATGCGGCTGAGTGTCCTATATGTCGATGAGGCCAAGTGTCCCATGCGTCGATGCCAAGCACCCATGTAAAGCGAGCTATGCGTCCATACCAATTGACCATGCGTTGATGCTAAGCGAGCATCCTATGCGTCGAGGCCGAGTGACCGTGCTAGGCATTGGAAGTTGACGATGGCATGCACGATGGATACATATGACGCGATAATTCTGTTAAGGCATAGGTCATGCGATGGGCTAGGTTAGACGCATGGTGGTTGGCTCTTGTGATGGTTAAGGCTTGTGATGGCTGAGTAAGTTGGGTTGCGATGGTGCTATATTGAAAACCAAGGGGAACCAAGGGTTGCTAAGCGTTGATTGCATACTATGCATTGATGACCCACTATGCGTTGATGATTACACTATGCATTGATGATAGATTATGCGTTAGGGTTTGAATGCATATGAAGTTGGATAAACACATATGAAGGATAAACGCATATGAAGGATGAACGCATATAAAGGATGGACGCATTCAAGGATGTCATCCGGACATATGGCTTGTTAGGAGGAATTATTAAGCTGTAAGCCAATTAGGTGGATGCATAAGAAGACATGTAAAATTTGAGGGCTATGCGTTGGTGAAAGGAGAAGAAGACACCTTGGCTTGCACTGATGTAAGAATGCGTTGATGGTGTGAGGAAAAGACACTTGGACATGCGGACAAGTAGGAGGTTTCGGCCATGGAGCAATCTTCGACGCTTATAAATAGGGCCAAGGACTTCAGATGAAAACTCAAATTCTCTTCAAAGGACATAAAGAAGATTGTATTGGGAGGAGGCTATGCATTGATGGTCAGACCATGCGTTGGTCTTGAGGTTCCAAGAGGGGAGATGCTGTCGGATAGAAAGGTCAGAAAATAACATCAGCATGGAATGAAAATTTCTCACAGAATACTCGTGCGTTTGATGTGATTCCAAATCCATCTAAAAGCTAAAAGAGTCTAGTATTCAGGTAGGGCTTCTGGAGAAGAAGCTCCAAGGGATCGAGCTGGAAACTGAGGAAAAGACAGAGGAGTCAAGCTGTCGGGTAAGCTTAGGTCAGTCTTGATTTTTTGATGTTTCTGGCCAAATCACGAGTCATTATGAGCAAATATTTTGAGGCAAGCTTCCTGAGACATTTTAGAGCATATTTGTAGAAGGAAGTATTTCGAGATAAAGCCTATAACTATGAGTAATCTGAGCTTTAATTTGAATCTGAATCGTAGGGTTCAAAAAGGAGCCCGAGGTGACCAAGGAACTTCTAAAGAGAAAGGTTCCTAGACGATCAAGGTGAGTGGTTATTGTGTTGTTGTATTGTGGATGTAATTTCTATATATAGCTAAATATATATAGGGTATAATGTTAAATTGGCATGATCAGGGGTATAAGTTTATGTTGTTACTATGCCTGTTAAGATATTGCTTGTATGTTCGTGTTAGAAACTAGAATTGTACCCGGGATATATAGTTAACATGCTTGAAAAGGTACTTGGCGGGAAAATATAGTCGGCTTCGGCTGGCGGGAAAATATAGTCGGCTTCGGCTGGCGGGAAAATATAGTCGGCTTCGGTCGGCGGGAAATTATAGTCGGTGATGACTGGCGGGAAATATAGTCAAGTTACTTAAGCATAGCTAGTGGGAAAATAGTTGATGTGCACATTGGCGGGATAATAGGGTACAAGGAAAGTTTCCACAGGAATTGTTGATACATTGCTTTATTATACGTGTGAAAGTGGTGGGGAAAGGTATGATCATGCCAAGGATAACCAGTGGTAAAGCTGGGGATGTTCATATTATGTAATAACCAGCGGTCAAGCTGGGGTAGAATGTTTTTAACCAATAGTTGAGCTGGGGTTAATCCAGCGGTCTGATTGGAGAAATAATTGTGAAGTTGTAATATTCTTGTTGACTATGCATTGATTTCCAAAAAGTATATTTCTGCAGTCAAAGTTATTTGTTTATCTAAAGGCACCATTCACTGGGCTTTATAGCTCATGTTTTCCATGTTTTATGTTTTATCCCCTTCCCTCCCCTCCCCCCTCCAGGTAGCAAAAGGTGAGGAGTTCCAAGGTGCTGATAAGGTCAAGGTCTAATGCATTGGATTTGTTCATTGGTATTAGAGTTATTTCCACAAGAGTTATCAAGTAGTAAGTGTCAACAAAAGGGTTGATAACTGTTGCGGTCAGACCCTTTCTCAGGCTCAGAGGGTAGTCTGGGGCGGGGTGTGACACATTAGTTAACGAATGAAGATTATTTTGGTCTAATGAGTTTAGTCAATTAATCGCAGATCGTTTGAGCCCATGATCTATAGGTCTGTAAGATCTCCTTACTAGTTCGTAACGGACTAGCTCTAAAATAGCGTGATAAGTTAATTTGAAACGTTCAAATTAGAATTAAGAGAATTAGTAATTACATGAGATGTAATTATATGTTTAATTTTAGAATTAAACAGAATAGGAGAATTTATATATTTAAATATGATTTAAATATATAAAGATGGATATGTGTTAAAATTAATTTAATATTTGATATTAAATTAATTAAGTTTTATTTAATAATTAATTTATGAAATTAATTAATTTTTTCATTTTTAAATCAAAATTTTGATTTTATGATAAAATTGAAAAAATAAATAAAATAAAACAAACAAAACACATAAAATGGAAAAAGAGGTTTTTCCATTATCCATCACCACTCACTCAAATGGCATTATCTTTGCCTTGTCTTCTCCAAGCATGAGCTACGACTCATGCAAATCCTCTCTTTGCATGTTGATCTGCAATATATTGAAGAGATTGGAGTGAAAATTGGGCATGCAACCTATAGAGATTTGGAGAGAAAAATTGGTTTGAAGAAAGAGCTCTTCAGCTAATTTTCTACAGTGAGCATTTCTCCTTCTATCCTTGATTCAAGCTTGTTTTGAGTCCCACAACTCAATCTAGAGCACCAAGAGAATAGTGGGGAAGATCTTGAGGTGGTCTACAACAAGATTTGGAGAAGATAGCAGCTGGTGAAGGAGCTTGGAAGAAGTTCTACAAGAGGTATGTCTTGAAACTCACTTGTTTCTGCAAAAGTATGTTTTATATTTTGCCAAAATTATTGAATTTGAGTGCTTAAATGATCCTTGTGCTTCTGCTGCTGTTGATATAATTTTACAGTTTCAATTCAAGGGAGGGGTAACTGATCACTCTTCGGTGGCTATTGCTCTAAACCTCTAAAATATTGTTGCAAAAACTAAATTAATAGTTTAATTAGGGTTCTATGATTTCTTTTCCTTGCTGAATTGATTGAAAGCTTTTTTTTTTTTGTGTAATGGGTTAAGGCAAATATAACTAATATGATCAATTGTTTATTATTCGTTTCAATGTGTCTTCCACAATAATTTCCTTACTTAAAAACGAAAAACTAACTAGTGAAAATTATGTGACGTGGAAATAACTTGAATATGATCCTAGTTATAGATGATCTACAGTTCGTCTTAACAGAGGAATGTCATCCAATCCCCACTCGTAATACATCCCAAGAATTAAGCAATGCTTATGACCATTGGATGAATGCCAATGACAAGGCCTGAGTCTATATCATGGCAAGTCTGTCTGACATTCTTACCAAGGAACATGAGGCCATGATCACTACACGTCAAATCATGGAATCCCTCTAGTAGATGATTGGACAACCATCCCCTTAGATCCAGCACGAGGTCCTCAAGTACGTTTATAATGCATGCTTGAAAGAAGACCAGTAAGTGAGAGAACATGTTCTCAACTTGATGGTCCACTTCAATGTCGCCGAGATGAATGACGTGGTCATTGACGAGTAAAGTCAGGTATCCTTTATTTTGGAATCTCTTCTAAAGAGTTTTCTCCAATCTGAAGTAATGTAGTTATGAATAAAGTAAAGTCCACTATGGCTACCCTTCTAAATGAGTTACAGACTTACTAGTCTCTTTTGAAATGTGAGGGACCAATAGAAGGAGAAGAAAATGTTATCCATTCCAAGAAGTTCCACAAAGGTCCATCCTTTGGAACTAAGTATGTTCCCTTATCTCATAGTTCTACAAAAATTCAGAAAAAGAAAGGAGGGAAAGGGAAGGCTCCCATTACTGGAAAAGGCAAGGCCAAGGCAAAGGTAACCGACAAGGGCAAGTGCTTTCACTGCAATGTGGATGGTCAATGGAAATGAAATTGCCCAAAGTATCTCGCCTAGAAAAAGAAAAAGAAGGAAGGTAAATATGATTTACTAGTTCTAGAAACCTATTTCGCGGAATATGACCATAATACCTGGATACTTTATTCAGAAGCCACTAATAACTTTTGTTCTTCTTTATAGGAAATTAGTTCTTTCCGCAGCTCGAGGAGGGTGAAATGACAGTCAAGGTTAGAACGAGAGATGCCATTTTAGCATGTGCAGTTGGAGCTACTAAGTTTTTTGTTTTTTTTTAAATAGATACTTAATTTGGATAATTTGTATATAGTTCCCACAATTAAGAGGAATCTTGTATCTATTTCTTGTTTAATTGAACAATCTTATTAGTTTTTTTTTCATCCAATAAAGTGTTCATTATGAAAAATGGTGTGAATTTTTATTTAGCTATACTAGAGAATAACTTTCATGTGTTAAGACCAACTGAATCAAAAACACTTTTAAATCATGAGATGTTTAAAATGGCAAATACTCAAACAAAAAGGTAAAGAATTTCTCCATGTGACAATAATGCATATCTTTGGCATTTAAGATTAGTTCACATAAATCTTGATAGAATCGAGAGACTGGTAAAAAATGGACTTAAGCGAGTTAGAAGATGATTCATTACCTCCATTTGAATCCTGTCTTAAAGGAAAAATGACTAAAAGACCTTTTAGTGGAAAATGTTATAGAACTAAAGAGCCCTTACAGCTCATATATTTTGATCTTTGTAGTCTAATGAATGTAAAAGCTCGAAGAGGATATGAATACTTCATCTCTTTCATAGATGATTATTAAAGGTATGGTTACTTATACCTAATGGAACATAAGTCTGAAGCTCTTGACAAATTCAAGGAGTATAAGATTAAAGTTGAAAACTTATTAGGTAAAACAATTAAAACACTATGATTGGATGGGGGTGGAGAGTACATGGATTTAGCATTCCAAGACTATATGATACAACATGGAATCCAAGCCCAACTGTCAGCACCTGGTACACTTCAACAGAATGGTGTATCAGAAAGGAGAAATAGAACCTTGTTTGACATGGTTTGTTTTATGATGATTTATGTTCAATTTCCTAGCTCATTTTGGGGATATACAGTAGAGACTATAGTATCTTAAATAATGTTCCACCAAAAAGTCTTTCAAGTTGTGAAGGAGGCGTAAACCTAGTTTATGTTACTTCAAAATCTGAGGTTGTCCTGCACACGTGCTAGTGACAAATCCTAAGAATTTGGAACCTCGTTCAAGGTTATGCCAATTTCTTGATTACCCTACGAAGACGAGAGGTGGTCTGTTCGATGACCCTTAAGAAAACAAGGTGATTGTATCAACAAACACTACATTCTTAGAGGAAAAGCACAAGAGAGATCAAACCACGGAGCAAATGAGTATTAAATGAAGCTACTGAAAAATCAACAAGGGTTGTTGATGCAACTGGTCCTTCATCAATAGTTAATGAAGAAGCAAGCACTTCAGGTCAGTCTCGTCCTTCTCAATCGTTAAGAGTGCCTCGACGCAATGGGAGGGTTATATCATAATCTGACCATTACTTGGGTTTAACTTAAACTAAGGTTGTCATACCAGATGATGATATTGAGGATCCATTGTCCTATAAATAGGCAATGAACGTAGACGATGACCAATGGGTCAAAGCCATGAACCTTGAAATGAAGTCTATATACTTCAATTCACTATAGGAACTTGTAGATCTACTTGAAGGGGTTAATCCCTTAGGGTGTAAATGGATCCATAAGAGAAAGGGAGATGTAGCTAGAAATGTACATATATTCAAAGTTAGATTTGTAGCAAAGGGTTATACCCAGAGGGAAAGGGATGACTATGAGGAAACCTTTTCCCTTGTTGCTAAGCTTAAGTCTATAAGAATTTTCTTATCCATAGCCACATATTATGACTATGAGATATGGAAAATGAATGTCAATATTGACCTTTTGAATGACAATCTTGAAGAGAGCATCTTTATGTCACAGCCCGAGGGGTTCGTAGCCCAAGATATGGAGCAAAAAGTTTGCAAGCTGAACCGATCCATTCATGGTTTAAAGCAGGCATCCGGATCTTGCAACATTAGATTTGATACAGTGATAAAATCTTTTGGATTTTATCAGAACGTTGATGAACCTTGTGTCTACAAGAAAATCATCAATAGTAAAGTAACTGTCTACAAGAAAATCATCAATAGTAAAGTAACTTTTTTAGTACTTTTTGTGGATGATATCCTACTTGTTAGGGATGATGTAGGGTACCTTAATGATATTAAGAAATGGCTGACGACCCATTCCAAATGATAGATTTGGGAAAGGTGCAGTATGTGCTTGGGATCCAAATCATTAGGGATCGCAATAACATAATGCTGGCTCTATCTTAAGCAACTTATGTCGATAAAATATTGACTTGATATTTAATGCAGAACTCTAAGAAGGGTTTATTACCTTTTAGGTACGGGGTTCACTTGTCTAAGGAACAATGTCCTAGGATACCTCAAGAAGTTAAGGATATGAGACTTATTCCCTATGTCTCAGTTGTGGGCAGCTTAATATATGTTATTCTCTACGCTAGGCAAAATTTTTGTTATGTAGTGGGTATGGTCAGAAGATTGTGCAATGAGGAGATGTGATCATCACAAAGATTGCTTCAGAGCACAATATTGTTGATCCATTTATAAATGCTCTCTCGGCTAAAATATTCGAAAATCATCTAGAGAGTCTAGTTCTGTGAGACATGTACATTGTATAATCTAGGGTGACTAGAGTTTTAGTTCAAGTAGGAATTTGTTGGGTTTTATGCCTTAAAACTTGTAGATAGTAAATGTAGATAATTGACTGTCAACAATAAAGAGTTATCGATATTATTTCAATAAGTATTATTGGTTGTGTTATATTCGTCTTGTCTTAATGATCCTAAATCTAATAAACTAACATCCTAGGTTGTCTTATGAATCTTAAATTGTATGTGGGGACATACAAGGATCAATGTTTAAGATACAACCTAAATGGTCCATAGTATAGGGAAAATGCTAGGTACGTTCTCTTGGTGACACTATGGATACGACCCACTATGTATTTGATACAAATACAATGATCCAATGTGTCCGTGTAGGTGACATGCGAGTAGGGGTATCCTATGCAATGAGTTTGCATAAGATCAAACTAAAAAATAGTAACCACTAAATGTAACACTATTGATTAGTTAAGTTTCTATTTCAATAGGATGACCTAGGCAACTTAGTCTTAATCCTGAGTGTATTATGAACTCTTGTTCATGAAGGATTGTCCTTTTATTTTAATGGGTGAGAGTGACTAGTTCGCCGACTCAATAAGCCTACCATTTTGGGGACAAGTCCGAGTGAGGAGCTGGGAACATAATAATACAAGATGGATATTATACCTTCCCAACTTTAAGGCAAGTAGACGAGTGTTCCTTAAGTGGTGTCTCCGGGACTTAAACAAAGTGTCCTACCCTCTAACTAGCCCTGGAGGTGTTTCTGTTTAATGGTTGGACTATAAACAAGTTGTTCATTAGAGGAGCACTGATACTTAAGGATATAGAGGTAACCTAAGGTTAAAACGGCAATTTGACCAAGCTGGTGTTACGAACACTCGTGAAGGACTAACATACTATCATTGGTCTATATTTGTGGACACAGAAACATATCTGCAGAGAGAAGAGTGCACCTGTGGGTCTTTAGTGAAGTGTACCCACAGTTAATGAATATTAATTAAATTTTGGTTGATGAGTTTAGCCAATTAATCCCATATCGTTAGAGCTTTTGATCTGTAGGTCCATGCTGTCCCATTCCTAGCCCGTAAAGGGAATTGAGGTAACTATATCTTGAATTTGAAATGATCAAATTCACTTAGGAAAATAATATAATGTATAATAATACATTATAATATAAATTTTATATTTTAATTAAAATTTATAATATAAATTTAATTCTGGATATGATTCAAAATTAACTTATGAGAGAACTAAATATTTGAAGAAGTCAAATTTTAATTTTAATATGAATTGGATTCATATAGGTTAAAACTAATGTGTATTAGATACACATTAAAACTATAGGTTATGAGTGAAATACAATTGAATATGATTCAAATGTAGGGCAAATTAAATATTTTATATTTAATTTGGTAATTATTTAATTGGAGAATTATATAATGATTTTATTTAACTTAATTTAACTTAGTTAAATTAATTGAATTAAAACTATAGGTTATGTGAGAGATGTTTCATTTAAATATGATTAAAATGAAATCTTTAGTTAAATAATTAATAATTAATTAATTATTATTTTTAATTAATTTAATTAAAAAGATAACTCCCACATAGAAGAGTTACCTGGATTGTGGATTCTTCCACATTCATGCTACCTCTCTCTTCTCTTGAGACCTACAAAACGTAAGTTTTGCAGGTGAATTGCAATTTATTTTAGAAAACGCAGAAAGGTTATGTGGAATTTTTTTTATCCAGAAACAAAATAATTACCCTACTCTTCCTCATCAATTTTGGTTCCCACAAACCAAATTTTACCTTAATAAATCTCAAAGGATAAGGAGGCAACTCTTGTAGTGTTGTTTGTGAAATCAAATGAAGAATTGAATTTTGATTCTACAAAGGTAACGTTTTCTTTTCCTTTCTATGTAAAATTAATTTATGCATGCTTAACCTAGATTAGAATTATTGTACAGTAGGTTGTAATTTTATTAGTCTCTTTATTTTTTTCTGAATTTTTCAATGTATAGGTATTTCAAAAATCCTAAATCAATAACGAGCTTGGTTCTGTTATTTTCAATGTATTAGGGCTTTCATCCCTACAAGAAATAAATGAATATAAATACTAGAAAAATACAACTCAAGGGGTCTTAGGACAAATCCTCAATTTCCTAATCTTTCCCTAGGTAGATTCCCTCTATTCATGGAAGAATTGCTCTTCACCGCACGCTTTTACGAGATGAGATGACCTAGAGTCGCTACACCTCAGAGGAACTTTCGTTCTTGAGGCTACTGACTTAAGAAGCTGAGAACATGCCCATTGGGCTGATTGAATGGAAAAAAACGATGAAGAAAGGGGAAGATCTCAGTGACAAAGAGTTGTTTCTTGAAATGGGAAGCTTCTCCTCCTTTTAAAGGCCCCAAATCAATTGAAGAGGGCCGAGATTCATGTTATGACAATTTACCAGGAGAAATTGAGGCTTCCCAACAGATTAAAACGTGAAAATCACAACCACTTTTGACTGGGTTAAATTCTAGAAAATTAGGGCTCACTAACGCAGCCATAGTGAATATGGTGATGCGGTCGTATCAATAAAATATCTATAATCTGCCAAAACCCACCAAATCGCCTTCAAATCAATAATAACATTTTTAAGCTCTGTCAACTCTCATAAGCTCATTTTAACCTATGAAAGGCATCCCAGGATCGTCAATTTAATGGTCATAATGTTGTTGTGGCCTTCAATCAATCAAATAACATTTATAATACCTATCTAAAACTTCAACTAACTAGTAGTCTTAGTAGTATGACTGGGTGAACAAAAACACAATCTTCTGTATATTTTTAATTCTCAAAGCCTTGAAAAGCTTACATCTATGCATGAGTTTTTGCCCTTTTATAAACTATATATAGGTGACTAATATTTTACATAAGGAATGAATTAAATTACAACCAACTATACCCTTGGTTAAATGGAAAAAATAGAGGTACATGATTATTTCATAAGGAATCTTTGGATGGACCTTTATCGAAAGGGAAATATCTGATTTTGGAATTAAATCTTTTCTAAAACTATCATATCAATTTTCAAGATTTTGTGGTGATTTACTACATATTCTATGCTAATTATATGGGTTAATTTGTTGCTAGGTTGGTTTGGTTGCTAATTTTCTTCCAAATTTGATGCATGTATAAGCTGGCCACAATTGCATTCTTTTTCAACATGGAGGTAGGGAGGCACCAAACTCCATATTTGTTTCTTAATACGTGGAAGGAGGCTTAATCCAATGGCTTTATAAAATATCATCAAGTTGATCTTGAGAAGTAACATATCTAGTAATGAGTGAGCCAAGGGCAACTTTTTCACTAACAAAAGGATAGCCTAGCTCAATGTGTTTTGTTCTCGTGTGAAAGACAGGATTAATAGACATGTGAAATGAACTCATGTTATCACAAAATAAGTGGGGTGTTTTTAGGAGAGGTATGTGCAAATCTCTAAATAGAAAGATATCCAGGTTAATTCAGTACCTGTGATTTCATAGTTCTATATTTAGCTTTTGAACTAGATCTGTAGATTGTTGGTTGTTTCTTTGAGGACCATGCAATTAGGTTGACACCAAGGAACACACATATCCCACTGGTCTTTGAGTTTCATAAACTTAACAAAGGCATGACCAAGACCTAAGCAAATGTCAGGTCTTTTAGATTCCTACCAATTGGTGGTAGATTGGCAGCTGTAAGCAAAACTCTGGGTAATTGGCCGTTACTTGAAAAGTAAACATCTTGGAAGGGTGAGCTAAAATTTCCCAATGAGTGACAAACTTTTGAAAATTATTATA
Organism: Benincasa hispida; assembly: GCF_009727055.1. Lineage (NCBI taxonomy): Eukaryota > Viridiplantae > Streptophyta > Magnoliopsida > Cucurbitales > Cucurbitaceae > Benincasa > Benincasa hispida. The sequence continues at coordinate 61,756,756 of NC_052358.1, read as the reverse complement.
TAAACATAAATAAGGTGAATTATTCGGGAACAACTAGTGAATATAAATGTTTTCGCAGTTTCAGGATTAATTATACAGGGAAAAAAACCCTACCTTGCAAACCTTTTAATAATTCTGTAGAATTTCTCTGTTGAATTGGAATTGGACACCACCACTTGGAAACCTCCCTATTCTTGCAGGGAATTAAGGCTATGGAGAATTGTGGGATTCTCTCTTTTGGGATTTGGGAATATAAGATTTTTCTTTATTTTCACAAGAAGAAGAAATCACACATAGAGAGCTTGAGAGCCTTCTTATCCCTCTGCAAAAGACAAAACTCTTTTGTTAAAGAGAGAGGGATGGTGAGAGAAGGAGAGAAAAACATGGGATTGATCCCATGTTTTCTCCTAACTTCCTTAAAATGGGGAGTTGATTTGTTTAATTTAAATTAAATTAAATTTATTAAGTAAATCATATTTAATAAATGATCATTTAAATTATATTTAAATGATTTCCTCTCACATAACCTATAGTTTTATTGTGCATCTAATGTATATTAAATTTAACCCATAGTTTTGATTTAATCAATTTAATTAAATTCAATATTAAATTAAATGAAATAATTAATTAATTCTTCAATTAATTGATCTTCAAATCAAATATCACATTGATAGCACCAAAAATGTGCAAGTCCTCTGTTTAATTCAGGATCTTTAAGCTATTTAGTGTGTTTAAATTGATGGTTTTGTAAGACTCGAGTGTACAAGAGGTTGAATGAAGTGTTCGGGACAAAAAGATGTTAAGATGGCCAAGATAAGAGCTAAATTGCACAAATGAAAAAAAAAGGTCAAGGAATTGAAGAACTCTACCAGTCGAAGTGTTGCAATGTTCGATCCGAGCATTGTGCAACACTATATGGGAGTAGCTACGTGTTTGTGAAGAAACAAGGTAGCGTTGCAATGCTACATGTAGTAGCTACCCATTCGTGAAGAAACAAGGCAGTAGCTACCCATTCGTGAAGAAATAAGGCAGTAGTTACCCGTTCGTGAAGAAACATACCAATAATAGCAAGTTAGTCCTTCACGAGTATTTGTAACACCAGTTGGATCAAATTACCGTTTTACCCTTTGGTTACCTCTACATCCTTAAGTACCATTTCTCCTCTAATGAATAACCTGTTCATGGTCCAACCATTAAACAGAAACCCTTCCGGGCCAATGAGAAGGTAGGGCCTTTTGTTCAAGTCCCAAAGACACCACTTAAGAGAACACTCTCTCCTATACAAATCAAAGGACAATCCCTCGTGAACAGAAGTTCATAATACACTCAAGAGTAAGACTAAGTTGCCTAGGTCATCCTATTGAAATAGAAACCTAACAAGTCAACGGAGTTACATCTAATGGTTACTATTTTGCGGTCTAGTCTTTTTCAAACTCATTGCACAAGATACGCCCACTCGCTTGTTTCCTACATGAATGCGTTGGATCACCACATTTGTATCAAATACAGAGTAGGTTGTATCCATAGTGCTACCAGGATAAGGTACCCAACCTTATCCCTATACTATAGAACCTTTAGGTTGTATCTTGAACATTGATCCTTATATGTCTCTACATACAGTTCAAGACTTATAAGATAGCGTAGGATGTTAGTTTATTGGATTTTATGGTTAATAAGACAAAATTAAATAAAACATCAATAACAATTATTGATAAAAATATTAATAACTATTTATTAATGACGATCATTTAATTACATTCACTATCTACGAGTTTTAGGACATAAAACCCAATAGTATAATCATGCTTTAGGAACATTGAAGCACATAGCTCGCTTTAAGAGAAAACTCCTACTTAAGCATACATAAAAAGCTTTACTTTGGGCTGGACCATGCATCCAACATACTCATACTTTGGTTGAACTATGCATTGAAAACGACTTTGGAAAAGCATTCTTGAAACTCATGCGTTCAACCTAAAATAATGCTTTGAATAACCATGCTTTGAAAACATTTAGCAAACATATGCATTGAAACCACATAAAGAAGAACATTCATTAAACTTTATCATTCACTGTGTCTTGCTAGCTCCCAAGGGTTTATAAGCTTTCGCAATTTCTATTTGGCCTGTCACATAAATACGTAACCTTGGTTAATAACTTTGGCTCCCTTTTGAGCTTTACTTACTTTAACTAACTTAACCTTCTAGGCCTTTTTTTCCTTAACCTAAATTTATCTTTAGTTCCCCTTTTTGAGTCTTCATTTAATCTTTACTTACATGTAGTGTTGCAATGCTACGAACATGGAGGCGAAAATGCGAAAGAAAGGCAACGTTGCAACGCTGCAACAAATTCTATAAATACTCTGTCAGTCCAAGTTTAAGTCACACACAGTGAAGTAGTCAACCGCCACTCTATTTCTTCTTCTCCTCTGACAAGATTATTGATTTTTCTTGCCCCCTTGAGCACCATAGAACTTGATGATTAAATTTAGAAGATGATTCGTGGCTGAAAGATAAGTACTTGGCTTTGGTTTTGTAGTTTATTTCCATTTCATTTACGTTCTTAAGACTTGTTTTGTTACTCCGCTGAGATTACTCTGTTTTGTACGATAATTTATCTTGAATTTGTTACTCAATCTGTCTTACATGGGTTAATATGAAAAATTGGCTATGTTTGCATGATTGATTGCTTTGGTTGGTCCTAATTAGTAATCGTTAGGTAGTAATCACCTAGAAGTAAGGATTAATAAAGTTTGTGAAGTTAATTTGGGATTCCATTTATTAAACATTACTTTATAATCTAGACAATTCTCGCTCAAATAATTGAGTAGACGATGGAAATCAATTGTTTGACTTAGCATTGGCCTTAATCTTAATTCTTGTTGATTTATAGATTAGTGGAGGATTCTTGCTTTTCTTTCATTTAACTTGATTTTATGGACTACCGGTTCAGATTCTAAACGAGTAGACTAAGTTTTAATTGAAAATTTTCACATTAATTGTATGAGTTAGTCTATGATAGAATTGAAAAGGGAATGGAATAAACTAGAACGACCCAAGGTAAGTTTTTTTGTTTCAATTGATACTTTTACACAAAATTCTCTCAATTTACACCGTGCATTTTAATTTTTGCGCAATTTACGATTTTCATAACCCACCCTGGTTACATCCTATAAGTTTCAAATTTGATAAATCCAAATCGGCTCTATGTGGTTCAACTCCGTACTTTCCTTATTATATTTAATCGAGCAAGTCACGAAATTTAATTTGGGCGCGATACGACTTAGCGCATGGCTCACATCATACCATGTTTTGGCGTCGTTATGGGGAGCCAACGAATTTCTTGACTTTTTAGGCTTGTAGTGCCTTCCTTGCTAATCAATTTTTTTCTTTTGGTGCATGACCTATGCTCCCAAGGGCTCTAGATCGTTATATTTTGCAGAAATTTTTAGGGAGGAGGGAAGAAATAGAAGAGAAATGAGACAACAAGTTGTGCTTGAAAGAAACATCCATGTTGAAGACACATCAAAAGAAAGTGTTCTTGAAAATTCACCATGGCTGAACGTGTAAGGACCTTACAGCAGTTGATTTGACTCAGCAGCCCCTATGCATTGCCTATCCAGAAATGATAGGTAATTTTGAACTCCAATCTAGATTAATTCACTTAGTCTCTTCATTTGTTGGTCTGCAGGGTGTCTTCATTTGTTGGTCTGCAGGGTGAAGTTCTACACAAGCACTTGAAGGAATTTTATGTGGCATGCAATGGCTTGAGATAAACGGGGTAACTCAAGAGTAAATTAATTTGAGGGCATTCCTCTTCTCGTTGAAGGAAGATGCCAAAGAGTGGCTTTACATCCTACCACCTGGGAGCATTACATTCTGGGAGGAGTTGCAGAGGAAGTTTTTGGAATAGTTCTTCCCAGCATCTCGAGTTGTTAGTATCAGAAAGAAGATCTACAGTATTATGTAGTTCAACGAGGAGATGCTTCACGAGTATTGGGAATGATTCAAGAAGACATGTGTAAAGTTTCCCCACCATCAGATCTTAGACCAGCTGTTGATCCAGTACTTTTGTGAGGGGCTGATGCAGATGAACAAGAGAAACATTGATGCAGCAGCAAAAGAAGCCTTAGTAAACAAAACCTCTATTAAGGCGATGAAACTAATAGCAACCACGACGGCCAACTCTCAACAGTTCGACACAAGAGCTTTAGTTAGTGTTAAATCAGTAGGGAAGTGAACTTCGAAAAGAGATATTTGACCTGGTTTTTGTTATGAAACAGTTGGCAAAGACAGAAAATGGACAACTTGCTGTTGTTTGCCAAATGTATCATGGAGCGGGACACATAGTTTATGTTTTCCCAAGAAGTCTGTAAGGGGTAATACCTTAGGTAAATGCTATTGGAGGCTATAATTTCAATGGAAAAAACAAATGGTGAGACCCATTTATTTTGACATACAATCTTTGGTGGAGGGATCACCCAAACTTCAAATCGGGCGGACAAAACAAGCAAGCTCAACCTAACCATGGAGCTCAGTCTAGCCCAGGTATATCATTGGAAGATATTGTGAAAAGTCTAGCTGACCACTTTTTTAAATTTCAGCAGGACACAAAGAATGCAATTGATGCTTTGGGGACCCAAATTTCTTAACTAGCCACTTCGATGAGCAACTTGGAGAGACAATCTGGAAAACTCCCATCTCAGTCAGAATTGAATCCCAGGGAGAATGTAAATGCAATAATGCTCAAGGGACCGAAAGTGCTTTTTTCCCTTAAAAAAAGATGTTAATTAACGAAGCTAGTTCACCCAAATATTTTGGAAAACAATTATTATTATTATTATTATTATTATTTTGCAAAGGTGTTTCTAAGACTATTATGGGAAAAAAAATCAAATATATAGTACTTTGTGAGAGTCCAAACTTTTTCACATGCGTGTTATAATTTTTTTTTTCCAATTTAAATCTAAAAGTCTATTAATATTCAATTCTATTCAAAATTGTGATTTTAGGTGGGATGTTGCTGCATTGGACCAGCTTCCTGATTACATGAAAATATGTTTTCTTGCTCTCCACAATTCTATAAATGAGATGGCTTTTGATGTACTAAGAGACAAAGGAATTAATGTCATCCAATACCTTAAGAAAGTGGTATGAAGTTGATTGTTTTTTTTTTTTTTTTCTGTATATGGATGACCCACAACGTCTTTAAGATTTAATGATCCGTCTCCCATAAACATAAAGAATCTAACCTTACTTACGTCAAAGCGTTTTATAACTTATTGTATTAGGGATGATCATATTTATCATAGTACCTAATGTGATGATCATGTCTATTGCGATCTTCATTTTTTTCTACATTTTATTGTTCTTTTACCATGAATATTGCGGTTGAGTGGAGAAAAATGAAGATTGAGATAGACAAGCATGATATCATGTTAGGATTACGATAGACATGACCATCCTTAACACAATACGTTATAAAATGCAGTAGTGTATTCTGATGTAAGCATAAGATTAGAGTTCATACATTTGTGTGGAGATAGATCATCAATTATTTAAGGGTTTGAAAACTTTTTTAATTTTGCCTTTGATTGACATTAATCCAAATCATTATCTAATTTAATTTTTTCAATGGGTAGATTTGTGCAAAACTTATATGTTGGAAGCAAAGTGGTATCACACCGGTTATAAACCAACATTGGAAGAATATTTAGATAATGCATGGATTTCAATATCAGGACCAGTTGTATTAATTCATGCATATGTTTTCGTAACATCTCCAACGCTCAAAGATATGGAGAGTTTGAAACAATATGTTGATGTAATTCGTTGGTCATCGACAATTTTTAGGCTCGTCGATGATCTAGGAACATCATCGGTATGTGAACTATAACACTTAATATATTATAACTATAAACAATTTTATTCAATTTTACATTTTGAATTTCTTATAACTAATATACTCTTGTGTGATTGATAAACATCATTCAGGATGAATTAAAAAGAGGTGATGTTCCAAAATCAATACAATGTTATATGAATGACACGGGAGCTTCAGAGAGTAATGCTCGTGAACATATAAAGAATTTGATTGATGAGACATGGAAGAAGTTGAATAAGGTTCAAGTCGATAATTCTGTCTTCCCACGAGTATTTATTGAGAGAGCTAAGAATGTTCCTAGAATGGCTCAATGCATGTATCAATATGGAGATGGACATGGCACAAGACACCAAGAAACAAAAGATCGTGTGTTGTCTCTACTCATTCAACCGATTTCCATTCATCCATATAGTGAATAATTTCTTTTAAGGTTATTTAAATAATATCGAAATCACTAAATATTATTTTCGTAGATATATGGAAATGTCAATTTAGAATATAGAAAAAGATTCATGTGCAATTTCTCGTTTTGACACTTTTATCATTTTGAATGATCATGAGTTACATGTCCTCAAAAACAAATTTATGTGTTTATTGAAAGAAAAACATGTCCAATCTTTTCTGCTAAATAGAAGATTACAATTTTCTCCACAAACTGAAAAAAAAAAAAAAAGAAAGAAAAAAAAGAACAATTAAAAATTGTTAAAAATCATTCCCCTGCAACAACGCCAAAAATGTGATCATGGTATGTGATCGATGCCTTCTTTAAATGCAAGTATACACTGTCGTCAAGTAGTATAAAATAGAATATTCACAAGGTTTCTTTAACAATTCAAATGCAAATGAGCCTTAGGCAAACCGTCGAGAGGTAACTAATAAAAATGTTAGATTGGTGTTGTTATGTGAAAACAGTAAGTAAAAATAGTAACAAAAATGAACAGAATATAAAAATGATGAGAAAAGAGGGAATTTAAAGTAATGATTTTGCCCCATTGAGATTGTGCCTAACTTGTGCCCACAATCTGTTGCCCAATTAGGTGTAAGCATACTATTAAATTTTTGTCGGTATGTCGATATTTCTACGTTTTCATGGATTTGATATCGACATGAGAAAAGAAAATTGATATTTCCATTATATCATAGTAAATCCACGAAACATAATAATTAAACAATAAAATATCCTTGATATAACTATTATATAAATAACACACATGTTAACTTGTTTAAAATCATAAAATGATTATTTATTGATTTAAATTAATTTTTTGAAATTTTTTGTTTTTATAATTTTTTCAGAAATATCAATCAAAATCGAACTTTTATTGGTATTTCCATCAAAATTTTCATAAATTGACTTTGATATTTTCATCGACATGGACATTTTAAACATTGGATGTAAGGCACATCTTGGAGTGCGATCTCTAGACATCTAAAACCTATTCCACTGGATGCTTAGCAACATAAATCTAAGTTGTTAGTGATGTTGTGTTGATAATGTTTGTTTAAGTCTAGTAGATGTTACTCAAGAGACATGTATCCTCTCATCGTATGAAATATATTTTACGTATTTGGAAATTCTGTCAGTAGACTTTTTACAATTTCTTGCCTTTCCCGAGCGCGACTGTTTTAGGAAATAGATAAAGGGAATAAATATTCTCTTTATCTATTTGTTTTTACTTTGAATTTCATCAGCATTATTTGTTTCTTTCATTGGTTTAATTTCGTTCTTGCAAAAAAACATGTTTGTTCTACATATAAAATGTTTGAAAGAATAAGTCTGTCTGGGACTAAGGATCAACCATTAATTTTAGGACGAAAAAAATAAATCTAGAGAACTTAATATGGCAGTTATTATTTTTCTCTAGATATTAAGTTTCTTAACACTGGAATGTCTGCAAAATAACAGTGGTAATGTAAAAGATGAACATGAAAAGGACCACCCAAATGAGATTTAAGCAACAAAAATAAAGCTTCCATAATCCAACTTCTTTTGCCCATGCTTGCTAAAGCTTAAGATCAAATATTTTTCTGATTGAATTTAATTGGTTAAATTAAATTCAAGGTTGCTTTTGCTTCCAATAAATGAATTTCAATCTGCTTCCAATCTAAATTAAATTTTAGGTTGCTTGTTTGTTTCCAATCTAGTAATATTTCTGTGCTCTATGATTGTTTGTTTGCTTCCGATCTAAATGAACTTAATTGGTTAAATAAACTCTGATATGATATGTGATAAGATTTAAGAGTGAATTCTTTCAATATTGAAAATTTGCAAATTTTTCCAACTCTTATTAGATTAAATTTGCTTGTATTTAGTTTAAGATGATTCAGGACATTCACATGGATTCGTTTATGGTTGAGAGTTTTTGTTTAATTTTATTTGGGATTTGGATTTTTAATGTATATTTAATAGTTATTAATTTTTCAAACAAACTGTTACGAAATCGACAATTAAAGAACACAAAAAGGAACGTAGAGATAGAAAAGATCGACATATAGATATACGTGGTTCACTAACAGTGTGTTAGTTACGTCCACGGACAGAGGGAGAACAATATTATTTGAGAGAATGTTTTCAGAAATTACATCAAAACGGCGCCTCTTCATAAATAAATCTAGAGAACTTAGTATGACAGTTATTATTTTCTCTAGATATTAAGTTTCGTAATACTGGAATGTCTGCAAAATAGCGAGACCCCGTACTTGGTTGCTCGAAGCGCCAACAAACACATTTCAACACAAACTTTATGAACATTAGTTTAGATCTAGTTGCTAAAGTTTCCTAAATCATTGAATTGAAACCTGAAGAGACAAAGTATCACATTTGAGGTTTTCATGAAGGTGTTGTAGTAGGCTAAATATTGGTTTAGATCTAGTTGCTAATTTTCTCCTTATCAGTGTCATTCCTTGGTCTCTCTAATACTCTATGCTATTCTTGATGTTTTTTGGTCATTTGAGATCTGTAAGAGTTTCTGAACCTAACTTAGATGGCCAAACAGAACGCAAACAATCAGTAGAAATAAATCCAGTAAAGAACACCAAGATATATAGTGGTTCGACCAGTTTGGTCTACATCCACTTTGAGAACCAACTTGAATTAATTTATTAATGAGCAATAAAGGAATTTTACAAATTATAGATAACAACGAAATCACCAATCTGTAATTTTAGTATCCATTGATACCGAGAGATCGCACGAAAAACGTCGCTTTGCTACTGAGAACAACCCGCTGCAAAACAACCCAAAACAGTGTGCTACCCCATCTGACGGCAAACACCAGCGCAGACCGCGCCGTCTCTCTCACCGCGACAACCGCTGCCGGAAGCAGCCACTACGGCGAATGTTGGAAACCGCCGGATATTCAAGCCCACGTTGTTGCTGCAGATCGGTTGAAGTCCGACAAGCTCGAACGGCCACTGCTCCTCCACCTAAGAACCGGCCGGCGGCTCTTCACGAGCGACACACAAGTCCAGCCGCGCCTTCTTCGACCGACAGTTTGTTCTTTGTTTCCACGTCGGCTTGCGGCAGCTTCAACACCCAGGCGGCTCCCTTTTTCTTTATTTCAGCTAATAAGAAAAAACGAAAAATACCCTAATTTGGAGAAAATAGGGGATTAATTACAAGTTGCGACTGCTCAATAATTATAATGCCATTGGGCTTTTAAATTTCCAAAAACCCAATAAAAAAACCACTTAAAAAACTTTATTTCTCAAAATTCCCTTCATAACAAGAATATATTTAAGTGCCCAAGATATTCTCACAATCTTTTCTATCATCCAGATTTAATATTTCAGGCCCTCTAATAGGGTATTTGAACCTATGAGTTGGAAGAAACCTTAGTTAATAACTATCTGACAAATTTCAACGTATGAACTTGACAGTTCACATCTTTCTGTGCCACAACTTCTTCTGATAAAATGAAAATTTGACATCGATATGCTTAGACAACGTTCATGATGAGATGGATTCTTCGCAGATGAATAGCATCTGGCTATCACAACGGATGATAGGAATGAACTTCCTACGACAAACAGAACTCACCAACTATTTCTTTTTAACCACATGTCCTCTTTCACAGTTCACCACTGAAATAATACTCATTGACTCAGTGTTGACAAGGGAACAACTGAACTGTAGAGAAACTTCCCAAACTGAACCACATTACAAAAACGAAAATGTGACCTGATAAAGACCTTCTTTTGTAGGTCTGCAGCATAAATCTACATCTGTGAGCCTCTCAACAGTGCTGATTTATACAATCTTGCTAAAACACAATGATATACTTGCTACTACCTTTCAAATATCAAAGCACCCATTTAACTGCATTCCAATGCTCCTTCCTTAGGATTTGACATAAAATACTTATATATTCATAGGCATTCCCAAAGTCCAGGCCTAGTACAAATTAATCAAATACATATATACTTCCAACAGCATTACAATAGGGAATATTAGCCATCTCTAACCTTTCTTGTTCAGTAACAGGACACTGAGACGAAGAAAGCCTGAAATGAGATGCTAAGGGTGTTGAAACTGTCTTACAACCAGACATATTATACTTCTCAAGTAGTTTATGCATATAACTCTCCAGCGAAATGGTTAACAAGCCTTTCTCCCTATCTCTTTTCACATCCATGCCTAGGATCCTTTTCAGTTCACCTAAATCTTTCATCTCAAATTCACTACTCAATCGTTTCTTAAGATCACAGATTTCAGAATAATCCTTAGACACCAGAATCATATCATTTACATACAGAAGTAGATAAGTATATGTACCTTTCTGAGATAGTTTCCAGTACACGCAGGCATCATAAGAGCTCCTGTGAAACCCCTGTTTCAGAATAAAGGTGTCAAACCTGTTATACCACTGTCTCGGTGATTGCTCCAGTCCATAAATAGACTTGTGAAGACGACGAACCATGTCTTCCTTTCCTTTCACCTCATAGCCCTTAGGTTGAGCCATGTAGATCACTTCCTCCAATTCACCATGAAGGAAAGTTGTGGTAACGTCCATCTATTCAAAAAATATATCAAAGTGAATAGCAATAGATAAAATTAATCGAATGGACGAATGCCTCACCACCGGAGAGAAAATCTCATGAAAGTCAACTCCCTTCTTTTAAGTGTAGCCCTTGGCTACCAGTCTAGCCTTATACCTAGGCTTGCTGTCACCTCCTGTACCTGGCTTGATTTTATAAATCCACTTTGACTGAATGAGTTTCTGATTAGGAGGCTTTGGAACCAATGACCATGTCTGATTCTTCTACAACGAGAACAACTCTGCTTCCATAGCATTCTTCCACTGTTCCTTCAAATCAGATACAATAGCCTCCTCAAAAGTAAGAGGCGCTGTTTCAATACTGTCAGTTGCACAAGTAAGAGCATAAGCAACTAAATCAGCATAACCATACCTCGTAGGAGCTTGCCTCACCCGCTGAGGCTTGTCACGTGTAAGCTGATAGTTTTGTAAGTCACTGCCATTTGAGCTTTCTTCACCAATAGTTCCCTCATCAATCAAAGTTCTCTGCAGTTGAGGCTGTCTACCATCAGAACTGGATGACTGATCACTGGAATCACCTGAACTAACTGATGGTTATGTTTTAGAATCAATTCTAACCTCTGTCTCAACCTGATCAACTGTCTGCTGTTTCTGCTGCTTTTTGACACGAAATGGCATCTCTATTTCATTAAAGGTCATATCTCTACTGATAATGCATTTATTTCTGCCCTCTTCCAAGCACCAAAGTTTATATCCTTTAACACCCTGAGGATAGCCAATAAACATACATTTCAGTGCCCTCTTGTTCAACGTCCCTTTCTTAACATGAGCATAAGCTGAACATCCAAACACTCTGAGATGATCCAAGCTTGGAGCTTTTCCTGTCTATATCTCCTGAGGAGTCTTTAGGCCTAAAGCGGAAGAAGGACTCCTATTAATAAGATAACAAGTTGTTTGGGTAGCTTCCTCCCCAAAATTTCAAGGGTAATGAAACATTTTTCAAGAGACATCTTGTACGCTCCATAATTATTTTGTTGAACCTCTCAGCTAAACCATTCTGCTGAGGAGTGTACGTAATAGTTAAATGCCTCGTAATTCCCTCAGATTTGCAAAATTTATCAAATTTGTGATTCACAAATTCTAAACCATTGTCTATCCTCAGATATTTTACCTTCCTATCTGTCTGGTTCTCAACCTGCTTTTTCCATTCAAGAAATTTCCCAAAAGCTTCATCCTTTTGTTTTAGTGGATACATCCACACCTTTCTTGAAAAATCATCCATGATTGACATAAAGTATCTCGAACCTCCCATAGAAGGTACCTTTGTAGGACCCCACAAATCTGAATGAATATAATCTAAAATTCTTTTAGTAGAATGCTTCCATTTCCCAAACTTCACTCTGGTAGACTTTCCCATTATGCAATGTTTATAAAATAGGAGTTCAATGTCTTTAACTCCTCCAAGAAAACATTGTTGTGAAAGAGCTTTCAGACCTCTTTCACTCACATGAGCCAATCTGTTATGCCATAACATAGATTTATCTATTTCTTTCCCAGATGCAATAGCAGCACTACCTGAAACTGCAATACCTTCTAACACATAAAGACCATTCCTCAAGGTCCCCTTCAGCTTAACCAAAGAACCCTTGATAACCTTCAAAACTCCATTCTCAAATTTATAAGAATAACCTGCTCTATCTAATTCACCCAGAGAAATTAGTTTTCGTTTGAATTCTGGAACATACCTTACATTTGTAAGAATTCTGATCATACCATCATGTGTTGTAATTCGAACTGACCCAATTCCTTTTACATCACAAACACCATTATCACCAATCAGAACTGATCCCCCATCATTTTCCTGAAAGTCAATCAAAAAATCCCGATTAGGAGTCATGTGAAACGTGCACCCTGAATCCATGATCCAAGCATTTTGAATGTCCCTGCTAGACACCATCAAAACCTCTACTGAATCATACCCATCAGAAATATTTGCTGCACTAGAATCCCCTGTATGATTGCTACTTAATGCTTCCTTGCTCTTATTCAAAGGGCAATTCTTTCTAGAGTGTCCTTCTTTATGACATAGAAAACACTTTTTGCTTTTTCCCTTTGATTTCGACCTGGATCTCGACTCTTTTCATTTTTTTTTCTTTTTCTCATTTCTGCCTCTAGCCATGAGTAACTCTCCATCCTTGCATTCCTTTTTAATCTCGAGATTTCTCGTTCTCAAGGCATCCAACACTATATCCATGGACAATGAATCCCGTCCATATTTAATAGCTGCATTAACTTCTCGATACGATTCTGGCAAAGAATTCAGAAGAATAACTGCTTGATTTTCATCCGACATCTTCTCATCGATGTTATTGAGATCAGCTATAATCTTCTGGAATTCATCTAGATTCTCTTCTAAGCCTTTACTTGAGTCCATCTTATATCCAAAAAAAATTTCCTTTAGATATAATTTATTTGTCAAGGACTTAGTCAAATAAAGACTTTCCAATTTCTTCCACAACTCCGCTGTAGTAGTGGCCTCATCTACTAACCTAAGCACTCCATCTGACAGATACAGAATTATTGTTGAATAGGCCATCTCATCCATATCCCTTTTTTCAGCTTCTGTAATTGTTGGTGGAAGGTTATCTTCGTCTAAGATTTTGGCTATTTTTTTTGTACCATAATAGCCTTAATCTTTTTCCTCCATAACCCGAAATCATCTTTCCCATCAAATTTAACAACTTTAAACCGTGTAGACATCGAAGCCATCCCTCAAATTAATTCCAACAAAAAAACCTGAACAAAGAATATGTTAGCACACATTACCGCATAACCTCTTTGGATCAATTAGAGCTCTGATACCACTTGTGAGAGTTTCTAAACCTAAATTAGATGGCCAAACAGAATGCAAACAATCAGTAGAAATAAATAAAAAGCAGTAAAGAACACCAAGATATATAGTGGTTCAACCAGTTTGGTCTACATCCACTTTGAGAACTAGCTTGAATTAATTTATTAATGAGCAATAAAGGAATTTTACAAATTACAAATAATCAACGAAATCACCAATCTGTAATTTTAGTGTCCACTGATACCGAGAGATCCGCACACAACGTCGCCTCTGTCTACTGAGAACAACCCGCTGCAAAACAGCCTAAAACAGTGTGCTACCCACCTCTGACTGGCGAACCACGCGTAGACCCGCACCTCTCTCTCACCGTCGACAACCGCTGTCGGACGCAGCCACCACGACAAACCGTTGAACCGCCGGATTCAAGCCCACATTGCTGCTCAGATCGACGAAGTCCAACCAAGCTCGAACCGGCCACTGCTCCTCCACACAAGAACCAGCCGTAGCTCTTCCACGAAGCCGACACCCAAGTCAAGTCGAGCGGCTCTTCGACCGATGGCCTCCGTCTTTATTCCAATCGGCTACAGCAACTTCAACACCAGGCAGCTCCCTTTTTTCTTCTTTTAGCTAATAAGACAAAACGAAAATGCCCTAATTTTGGAGAAGATAGGGATAATTACAAGTTTTTCACTGCTCAATAATTACAATAATGCCATTAGGCCTTTAAATTTCCAAAAACTCAATAAAAAACTACTTAAAAACTTGTTATTTTCTACAAGATCAGAATGTATATGATTGGTTGAAGGAATGGAATCAAATGTTTAGAGATTTTGATTTTGGTTGCGAGGATAAATAGTTATTTTGTTCTTATAGTTTGAATATAGTCTTAAGAGACAATTTCAAATATAGAAATTAGACCCAAAGTATTAACAGATATAACATAATGTAAAAAAAATTGTAAACATGACCAAATTTAAATAGTCTATCAGTGATAAACCATATTATTGTAAGAGTCTATCAACCATATCACTGGAACATAATGTAAAAAAAAAATTGTAAACATGGCCAAATTTATATAGTCTATCAGTGATAAACCATATTATTGTAGGAGTCTATCAGTGATAGACCATATCATTAGAAAGAGTCTATCAACTATAGAAGTCTATCAATGATAGATTTGTCTATATTTGCAATTTTTTTAAATGGTGTTATACACTTAGTTATTATTCCTAAAATGCTACCAATTGCAATTATCCTAGTTTTAATGGTCTAAATTCTAATTTAGTTTCAATGTTTTTTAATTTTGTTTCAATTTGGTTATGCTAAAGGTTTCTATTTAGTCTTTATAAAAGTTTACACAATTTCCCTATCTTTTAAATCAAGTGGTTAAAATAATCGTTTAACTTCATGCAAAGTCGATTCTCTTTTATAACTATTTAGCTTATTTTCTCCTTTTTATACATCAATGAATATTGTTTCTTGTAAAAGAAAAAATCTCTATCTCGAAAGACCATTTGAGTTATGAAAGTTTTAAGTTGGAAAGGTAGTTAATAACTTCTATAACTCTTTCAAAAACTGATATTTTTTGTTAAAGCTGAAGCTTTTGTTGTTGTACATAACTAAATGAATGCCTTCAATTGAAAAATTAATTGAACATACAAGTTCAACAAAAAGATTCTATTCCTTAATATCCAACCACTTTTGTTATTTTCTTTTACTAATATATGAATTCTAATTGTTGGTCTAATGGACTAATTATTTTCCTTTGCAGGCTCAAGTTGAACGTTGGATACAACCCAATTCTGTGGAAAAAAACGCCAGCCCACATTTGTTGAGTCAGTGGAATTAGGAAAAATTTTAGTTTAGCCTGATGATAATTCTTCTCTGCCACGTACCAGCTGGGTCAGAGTACTCTATTCAGATTGTCAATCACTCTGAATGCAAAATCAGAGAGAATCCTGAAAGCTATACGAGAGAGAAAACCATTTCTTCCATGCTCATCTTGCTCTTGAGGATTTCAAAAGGAAAGATGAAGTTCTTGAGCTTCAAATCTCAATGATTCACCTACATGTGAACAAAATCGTATAGAAGATGCAAAGATGAACAAGAAGATAGTTGAGGAAGAAAGAACACGAGAAGTTTAAGTGGTTCGGCCAAGGATCTACGTCCATTATGCAAAGGGAGGGTATATTTTTATTGCTTCTTTTGAATTTTTCTTTACAGAATGAACTCACTCTTACTCTCAGTTTCTTTCCCCTTTATACAAATTCTTATATTCAAAGGAAGAAGCTCATAGTAAGTTGGTGATTAAAACAAACAAAACAGAAAGAAGAAATAAAGATAAGTTGTCTTCTAATCTCTTGTCTTGGTTCTTTCTGTTACACTAATACATACAGCTAACAAATTGGATAACATTGAAAATACAAGTTCATCACCTCTCCTAAGGCCTTTCACAAGGAATATGAAGCTATTGAAATTCCTTGAATTTGTATAATTGTTATAAAATAACCTAGACTTCTAAAATCTATAATATAAATAAGATGCATGCTCACTTAGGATTAACCATCGAACAATCCCAATTTTCATAGAAAATAGGTCGATATCTTGTAAAATCGAAGATACAAAAAACTCACCCAGCAAGATCTTGGCAAAAAGTCAGATAAGATGACTAAGGTTGAAGGTTTTTAAGTTGACGGTTCACAAAACACCTACTACCTGGAATCGAGTCGACATCTGAGTTAGGTTAAACCGGTTTTATCAACTAGACATCGTAGGTTAAAAATCCAGTATAAAAGTTATACTCCGATGAATCATCTAGACTTAGGATATGTTTAATTAGCCGAAATATATTGCTAAGTATTTTATAGCCTAACTGTTTAGAACACTTTAGCTGGAGAGAAGTAATGTACTTTTAGCTCTAATGTCCCTAAAAGTTCACATCATGAGATTCATGCTTGGCTTTGGGCCGCCCTAGGAGTGGACTCCATTCAGAGAGTATTTGCATGAGTCAATACCAAGGTGAATAGGAGAAGTTGTTCATAGTAAGTGGGAGAAGGAAGTGTGTCAACACATCCTACGGTCTCTTTCATTAGATCACACCGTGAGATTTCTACAATGCGTCTGCATGTTTGCCCTGGAGCGACCTTACCAATCAGAGGGCTGTATTATAGGATTTGGAACTCCGCGAACTCTAGAAATTAATAGGGTCTCTTAGGTCTGTTTTCATTCTTGTCTTTCCAACTTCGGAATCATAATGATTCTGATCTTTGAGGTCTGAAAATTGAGGGTTACAGTTATGAGAATTACTAAGTGTTAGTAAATTCTTGACCAAAGTAGCGATAACTTAGTTACTATAGGAATAAGAGTTATTCTGGTGATAGTATCTAGTCAAGAAAGTATTGATTCAACAGAGGAATAGTCGATCACCATTTGGTGAAGGTTATTCTAAACCGTTGAAATATCGTTTCAAATATAATAATGATTGGTACATTATTTTATTTTATTTTTTTTTGCTAAACTTGATTGGATTTTAAAGATTAATGTTTTTTTTACTAAAAATGATATGTTTTTCTTTTCAGCATGACTAACTCTATAGTTCAACTATTAGCTTCTGAAAAACTTAACGGCGACAACTACTCAACATGGAAAACAAATCTGAATACAATACTAGTAATAGATGACTTGAGATTTGTCTTAACTGAGGAATGTCCTCAAGCCCCTGCCTCGAATGCCAGCAGAACTAGTCGGGATGCTTATGATCGATGGGTTAAGGCTAATGATAAAGCCCGTGTCTATATTCTTGCCAGCATGATTGATGTAGTGGCGAAGAAATACGAATCCTTAGGCATAGCTAAGGCTATCATGGATTCATTAAAAGGGATGTTCGGGCAACCATCATCAATCTTAAGACATGAGGCAATTACGTACATTTACAATAAGCTTATGAAGGAAGGGACCTCTGTTAGAGAACATGTATTGGACATGATGGTCCACTTCAATATTGCTGAAGTAAATGGTGGCGCCATCGACGAGGCAAATCAAGTTAGCGTCATTATGGAATCTCTTCCGAAGAGCTTCATACCTTTTCAAACGAATGCTTCTCTGAATAAGATAAGAGTTTAATCTGAAAACCCTTCTTAACGAGCTCCAGCGTTTTCAAACTCTTACAAAGTCTAAGGGGAAAGAAGTGGAGGCAAATGTTGTCATCACAAAGAAAGTTTTAAAAGGATCGTCCTATAAAACTAAAGTTGGACCTTTAAAGAACAAAAATGTTCAAATGAAAAAGAAGGGTAAGGGGAAGACTCCCATGACAAACAAGGAAAAGAAAGTTGCAGAAAAAGGAAAATGTTTCCACTACAACCAAAACGGGCACTCGAAGAGGAACTGCCCGAAATACCTTGCTGAGAAAAAAACAGAAAAAGAAGCACAAGGTAAATATGATTTACTAGTTGTTGAAACATATTTAGTGGAGTATGATATCTCAACCTGGATATTGAATTCATGAGCCACTAATCATATTTGCTTCTCTTTTCAGGAAACTAGTTCTTGGAAAAAGCTTGAAGAAGGCGAGATCACCCTCAAGATTGGAGCATGAGAGGTTGTCTCGGCCGAAGCAGTGGGAGACTTGAAGTTGTTTTTCAACGATAGATATGTCATACTTAAAAATATTTTGTATGCTCCTAAAATAAGACGGAATTTAATATCTATCACATGTATATTGGAAAAAAATGTATAAAATATCTTTTGAAATTAATGAAGGGTTCATTTTCAGAAAAGATATTCAAATTTGCTCTTTATACTTGAAAACAACTTATATAAGTTAAGACCAACTAAAAAAAAAATTGTTTTGAATACTAAGATGTTTAAAACAACCAAAACTCAAAATAAAAGACACAAAGTTTCTTCTAATGCATATCTATAGCACTTAAGACTTGGCGATATAAATCTCAAAATGATTGAGAGATTGGTTAATAATGGACTCCTAAATCAGTTAGAAGACAATTCTTTACCTACATGTGAGTCTTGTCTTGAAGGGAAAATGACTAAGAGATCTTTTACTAGAAAAGGTCTCAGAGCCACAATATTCTTAGAGCTCGTACATTCGAACCTCTGTGGACCGATGAATGTCAAAGCTCGAGGTGGGTATGAATATTTCATCAGTTTTATTGATGATTATTCAAGGTACGGTCATATTTACCTAATGCATCACAAGTCTGATTCTTTTGAAAAGGTCAAAGAATATAAGGCTGAGGTTGAGAACCAGTTAGGTAAAACAATTAAGACACTACGATTAGATCGAGGTGGGGAGTACATGGACTTAAGATTCCAGGACTATATGATAGAACACGGAATCCAGAGACAACTCTCTGGACCTAATATGCCTCAACAGAACGGTGTATCTAAAAGGAGAAACAGAACCTTATTGGACATAGTTCGCTCAAAGATGAGCTTTGCTAAGTTACCTGATTCCTTTTGGGGACATGTATTAGAAACTGCTGTCTATATTTTGAATAATGTTCCTTCTAAAAGTGTTTTAGAAACACCTTATGAGCTATGGAAAAGGCGTAAAGGCAGTTTACGTCACTTTAGGATTTGGGGATGCCCAGCACACGTGTTGGTCCAAATCCTAAAAAAATTGGAACGTCATTCAAAGCTATGCCTATTTGTAAGCTATCCAAAAGAAACAAAAGGTAGTTTTTCTTACGATCCTCGAGAGAATAAGGTATTTGTATCGACAAATGCCACATTCTTAGAGGAAGACCACATAAGAAGTCATCAACCTCACAGTAGATTAGTATTGAATGAAATTTCCAAATACGTTACAGATAGAGCTAGTTCATCTACTAAAGTAGTAGA
The DNA here is from genome assembly GCF_009727055.1 of Benincasa hispida. Lineage (NCBI taxonomy): Eukaryota > Viridiplantae > Streptophyta > Magnoliopsida > Cucurbitales > Cucurbitaceae > Benincasa > Benincasa hispida. Next base: position 61,737,190 of record NC_052358.1, on the reverse strand, counting down.
TAAAACTAGTACATCTTATCAGTCACATCCTTCTCAAGAGTTGAGAATGCCTCGACGTAGTGGGAGGGTTATTTTATCAGCCTGACTGTTACTTAGGTTTAACAAAAACACAAGTTGTCATACCTGATGATGACATAGAGGATCCATCGACCTATAAACAGGCGATGAAAGATGTGGGTCGTGATCAATGGGTTAAAGCTATGGACCTCGAAATGAAGTCTATGTACTTCAATTCTGTCAAAAAACTTGTAGATCAACCAAATGATGTAAAACCAATTGATTGTAAGTGGATCTATAAGAGAAAACGAGACCAAGCCGGTAAAGTATAGACTTTTAAGGCTCGACTTATGGCAAAGGGTTATACCAGAGAGAGGGAGTGGACTATGTAAAAATTTTCTCTCCCGTTTCCATGCTTAATTCAATTAGAATACTCTTATCCATTGCCGCCTTTTATGACTATGAAATTTGGCAAATGGATGTCAAGACAACCTTTTTAAACGACGATCTTGAGGAGAGTATCTATATGGCTCTACCAAAGGGGTTTATTGCACAGGGTCAAGAACAAAAGGTTTGTAAGCTTCAAAAATCCATTTATGGGTTGAAACAAGCTTCTATATCTTGGAATATAAGATTTGATACTTCAAATCTTATGGCTTTGAACAGAATGTTGACGAGCTTTGTGTTTACAAGAAAATCGTCAATTCTGCTATAGCGTTCTTAGTTTTACTTATTGACAATATTCTACTCATTGGGAATGAAGTAGGTTACCTAATTGACATCAAGAAATGGCTAGCAACGCAGTTCCAAATGAAAGATTTAGGAAATGCGCAGTATGTTCTTGGGATTNAAGAAATGGCTAGCAACGCAGTTCCAAATGAAAGATTTAGGAAATGCGCAGTATGTTCTTGGGATTCAGATTATTCGGAACCGCAAGAACAGAACACGAGCCATGTCTCAAGCAAATTACATAGACAAAATGTTGTCTAGGTATAAGATGCAGAATTCCAAAAGAGGTATGTTACCTTACATATATGGAATTCATTTGTCAAAGGATCAATGTCTTAGGACACCTCAAGAGGTTGAGGATCTGAGATGCATTCCCTATGCTTCCACAGTAGGGAGCCTGATGCATTGTTATGTACTAGACCTGACATATGCTACCCAGTAGGGATATTCAGTAGGTATCAGTCCAATCCTGGATATGATCATTGGACTGCTGCTAAGAATATCCTCAAGTATCTTAGAAGAACGAGGAACTACATGCTCGTGTATGGTACTAAGGATTTGATCCTTACTGGATACACTACAAAACATTACTAATCCTTTTACAAAATCCTCACGGCTAAAGTATTTAATGGTCACTTACAGAGTCTAGATCTATGAAGTTTGTAAACTAGGACAAGTTGGAGAACTTTTGGGTATATGCCCTAGTTTATTGTATTCATATGTTTATTATACTCATATGTTTCTCACTTAAATTTAACATTGTGATAATCCACTAGGAGTTTTATTCCAAGTGAGAGTTTATTGGATTTTATGTCCTAAAACTCATAGTTTGTAAATTGATAAACATATTCTGTTTTGTTTTTCGATAAAATTGTTATTTAAATTGTAATCTTGAATCCAATAAACTAAGGTCTTGATGCTATTTAATGTAGACTTGAACTTTATGTGATGACATAAAACATGGATCAAGTTCGAGTATGTAGCCTAAAATGGTCTATAGTATAGGGATAAGGTTGGGCGCCTTGTTCTGGGGACACTATGGATGCGGCCCACTTTGTAGTTAGTACAAACGATGTGATCCCAAATCGTTCATATAGAGATATGTGAGTGGGGACATCCTATTCAATGAATTTTTATAAGACTAGACCACGACTTAGTCACTTTTACTTTATAACACCTTTTACTGTTTAAAACTGACTAATTCACATTTGATGACCTAGGTAACTTGATCTCAATCCTAAGCTAACTATGAACTCCTGTTTATTCAAAATTATCCTTAAATCTGCATGGGTGAGAGTAGCACAATAGCACTAGCTCAATAAGCCTCCCATTTCAAGTGTAAGATCGGGTAAATAGCTGGGGACATAGGGTGCAAGACAGACTTCACTTCTACCCGTCTCTAAAGGTAGTAGATAGGTTGTTCCCTTAAGTGCTGACTTCGGAATAAGAACAAGGGGCCCCACCTTCTCACTAGGCTGAGAGGGACTGGATTTGTTGGTTCGATCACAAATCAATTGTTCTTAGAGGTTCAGTGGGACTAAAGGAACAAGAAGTGTTCTCGGGGGTAAAACGATATTGTGACCCAGCCAAGACCACAAACAACTTATGAAAGATTGACTTAATGATTATGGTTATATCAGATGGACAGAAATATATCTACAGTGAGGGGAGTGTAACTACAGGATTTTAGTGGAATGACTCGTTAGTTAACAAATGTTGATTAATTAGGTTGAAGAGTTTTACCGATTAATCTCGGATTGTTGAAGGCCATGATCTGTAGGTCCTTTAGGTCCCCCTACTAGTTCATATGGATTAAACTTAGAACATTATGTTGGATTAGTTAGAATTGTTCGAATTAGGAAAAGGGATTAAAACCGACAAGTATATGCGATATCGCTATCGGTTTTTTGTATGGCGCTCTATATTCAAATGTGATTTGAATTTCGAAAATATGAATGCGGATTCTTGTTCGGGAGGTCAATTTAGTCAAGAGGGTCAAAACTATAAAAAGTCAAAAGGTTGACTGTTTCGCTAAAAGTAAAAGTTTGACTTTGACCATATAGAAAAAGACCATTTTGCCCTTGACAAAGAGTATGTGGAATTATCCAACATTTTTGTTGGATAATCCCACTAACTTAAGTAGACTATGTGTAAACATTATAAAATGACATATAGCCCACTTTGGTTTAGTGCTTGTGAGGTGTTGAATTTTGGTGAGTTTTTACATGCATTAGATGCATATAATTGTTTAATAAAAAAAGTTTTTTGAAATCTTTTTTTCTCCTTGGAAAATTTTTCTATTTTTGATTTCCAAAAATTTTCACAAAAAATTCTCCTATCTTTCTCACATTAACCTTGAACCACCATTTCTTCCCTTTTTCATTCCTTCATTCACCGGGTCCCACAACCCGGTTATGAGTCCAAAGAATAGCAGGTAAACTCTAGTGGTGGTTCGGAAGAGTTCGGGTCGAGATTTAGCGAGGAAAAGCTTTTTTCGGGAGCTACAAAGGTTGTACTCTACTTCTTTTTAATTTACTGTTTTTCCTATTTTTTTTCATGTTATTTTCTTTTAATTAAAAGCAATTAGAGTGTAATAAGATCCTTATTTCGCTGCGTATGTCTCCTGTTCCATCAATGATGATGAAGATACGCGAATGGTAGCGGAAGCAGCGACAAGACAAGGTAGCCCCTCCCAAGTCGTCTCTAGGGTGATCAAATGGAAGAATTGTAAGCCTTTGTGGAGCCCCTCCCATGATAATTAAGATGCACAAATGACACTACAAGGCAAACCTTTTCAAGATTCTCCTTAGGGAGATCGAATGGGAAAGTTGTAAGCCTTTACGGGGCCCTCCCATGACAATCAAGATGCACGAATGACGCTACAAGGCAGACTTTTCTAGGATTCTCCCTAGGGTGATTGAATAGGAGAGTTGTAAGCCTTTGCAGGACCCCACCCATGACGATCAAGATGCACGAACAACGCTACAAGGTACAGCTTTTTGGGATCCTCCTTAGGGTGATCGAATGGGAGAGTTGTTAGCCTTTGTGGGGCCCTCCTATGATGATCAAGATGCACGAGCAACGTTACAAGGCAGACCTTTCCAAAATCCTCCCTAAGGTGATTGAATAAGAGAGTTGTAAGCTTGTGCGGGACCCCTCTCATGACGATCACAATGCACGAACGGTGCTACAAAGTAGACCTTTCCAGGATCTTCCCTGGGGTGATCGAATGGGAGAGTTGTAAACCTTTGCAGGGCCCCTCTCATGATGATTAGGATGCACGAACGGCTCTACAAGGCAGACCTTTCTGGGATTCTCCCTAGGGTGATCGAATGGGAGAGTTGTAAGCCTTTACAGGGCCTTTCCAAGATGATCAGGATGCACGAACAACACTACAATGTAGACCTTTCCAGATCCTCCCTAGGATGATCGAATTGGAGAGTTGTAAGCCTTCACGGGGCTCCTCCCATGATGATCAGGATGCATGAACGGTGCTACAAGGTAGATGTTTTCTGGATTGTCCCTAAGGTGATCGAATGAAGGAGTTGTAAGCCTTTCAGGGGCCCCTCCCCCACTCCTCCCCCCCCCGCCCCCCCCCCAAACGAACAGAGATGCACGAACGGTGGATAAAAGGTAGACCTTTCCGGAGTCGTCCCTTAGGTGATTGAATAGGGAATTGTAAGCCTTTGTGGCCCCCTCCCCCCATGACGATCAGGAAACACGAGCACGAGAGGTGATAACAATAGGTAACCTTTCCGAGGTCATTTCCTATCGTATACCAAGGAAACGGTCAATGTATCGAGGAATTGCTACAAAAAAATAATAAAATAAAAACATCGCCTTCTGGAAAAAAAAAAAAAGATTAAAAAAGAAAACAAAGAAAAAAAATAAGAGGAAAATAAAATAAAAAAAGGAGGAAAATTAAAAAAAAAAAAGTGAAAAAAAGAAAGAAAGAAAGAAAGATTTTTTTTAAAAAAAAAAAATGGAAGAAAATGTTGGAAGAAGAAGAGGAAAATGAGAGAAGTGAAAAATTAGAAGAATAAGAGAGGATGAGGATAATGGATGGGTTTAAGGGTCCTATTTATAGAGGTTCTCAAGTTCGTAACAAATTAGGAAATCCAAATAAAATAAAATATTTGATTTAAAATATTAGAATTTTTATTAGATTTCCTAATTTGATTCTATCCCAATTTCAAATTTAAAAAAAATTTCATATTTAATTTTATTTTATTAAATTTTGTCCTCAAATTTATCTTTAAAATACGGAAAATTCTTATAATAGAAAAATTCCAAAAAATATTTACATTTTATAGCCAAAAGTTCCAAAAGTGCTTTATACTTTTTGAACTTTTTTCTATAACGTGTAAATATTTTAAAATATTTTTTATGTTTAAAAAGGCCCCTCAAAATATTTGAACATATTCCAAATTTTATTCAAAATCATATTAATTAAGGGATAAAATTTAAATTTTTTTCTTCAATTAAAAAAAATGGCAATATTCCAAATTTCATACTAAATTCAAATTTCTAGGCTTTTATCTCCTAACCAAATTAAATTGGAGATAAAACTCAAAAATTTTCAAATTGGACATATTCCAAATTTTATCCCAAATCTAAATCATCCAAATTCACATATTTTTATCCTCAAGTCAGATTAAATTAAGATAAAATCTCGAATCGATGTAAAATTCAAATTTGGGCATCTTCTAAATTTTATATCAAACTCATCCAGATTTAGGTTATTGTCCCTATTTCCAAATCAAATTGTGGAAAGATCTAAAATTCATCTCAAATTAAAATTTTGTCATATTCCAAATTTTTAAGTTTATTCCAAATTCAAGTTATTCAAACTTGAAGTTTTATCTTCAATCAAAATAAATTGAGGATAAAGAAAAAAAAAAATCTCAATTGATCCCTTATTAAAATTTGGGTATATTCCAAATTTTATCTCAAATCCAAATCAAATTGCAATAAAATCTCAAATTAAAATTTGGTCATATTCCAAATTTTATCTCAAATTCAAGTCAAATTTTAGCTTTTATCCTCCATCCAAATCAAATTTGGGATAAAATCTCAAATTAAAATTTGGTCATATTCCAAATTTTATCTCAAATTCAAATCAAGTTTATCTTTTATCCTCAATCCAAATCAAATAAGGGTAAAATCTCAAATTAAAACTTGACCATATTTCAAATTTTATTCCAAATTTGAGTGATTCATAGTTTGATTAACAAATCAATTGAGGTCAAATTCAAGAACAAATATATTTGAATTCTGATCCCAACTTCATCTTTTTCGAGATTCACCCACTGTGCATAAATCTCAAAATGGGGCATTTGTTGAAGGAGAAATTTTGGACCAATCAGAAATTGCCACGTCGTTTACTAAATTAATGATCAAATTCCAAATCATCAAATTTGGGACTAATTAGGGGTGGACATGTGTTTCAAATTGAAGTTAAAGACAAAGTTCAATGATGCCACTTGGTTTCATCATACCGTTGAATCAGATAAGATTAATTTGGCCCAATTTGATATTATTATCTACGTTAAAATTTAGTTAAGCTAGAAATAGGTTGAATTTGACCCAAATGTCAAATCAGGCCCAAATCCAATTAATTGGGCCTAAAGGCCAGACCCATGGACCAACAAAACCTAATTTGGGCCCAAGCCCATGTAAGGCCCATAAGAAACCTCTATAAATAGAGACTCTACCTCTTCATTTAGATGAAGAATTGAAGGAAAAATCTCTCTAAAGATCTGAAGTTGGAAGCTCCAAGGATCTGAAGAACATAACTCTTTTAAAGCTTCGAAGATTAGAAGACACTAAAGCTCTGAAGATTAGAAGACATATCAAAATTCTAAAGATCAAAAGACACTAAAGCTCTAAAGATCATAAGACATATCAAAGTTCTAAAGACCAAAGTCCCTTGAAGATACAAGCATTCTGACCATGCTTGAAGACTGAAGTCTTTTGGAGATACAAGCATTCTTCCAAGACTTCAACTACAAGATCATCACACGCTTCGCTTCCTCGAATCAAGCGTACGCATTCGACTGAGAGAGAATAAGATGATCAAGTACTAGAGATCGAACCACATCACATCAAATCAACATCAACATCAACACCAATCCAATCATCCAAGAAGATCATCAATCCAATCATCTAAGAAGATCATCAAGCCCAAAGGCCGATCATCTAGAAAAATCAACAAGCCCAAAGGCCGATCATCCAAGAAGATCAACAAGCTCAAAGGCCGATCATCTAAGAAGATCATCAAGCCCAAAGGTCGATCATCCAAGAAGATAACAAGCCCAAAGGCTGATTAGTCAAGAAGATCGACCAGCTTAAAGACTATAGTTTATTTTGAAAGCATCAAAATATTATGTATTAGAGATTGTATTCACTTTCCACAAAATTAGTACAAGTACAAAGTTCAAGTTCCACAAAATAAATTTCTATTGAAATCTTGTGCGAACATGATTGGTGTCCTAAATCTCTCTTGTATTCTCGTAGTTTGTAAACTTTGTACAAACAAACAGTTATTATTAAAATACTTGTTATTTTATGAGAAATAAACAATGATTCTAGGTTATTTTATGTAATTTAAACATGTATGTAGAGACATAGAAGTGTATCATATTTAAATGATAACCTAAATGGTATGTGGTAGATAGATAAGACTGGGTACCTTATCCCGGTGACACTATGGTTACGACCCGCTTTATAGATGTTACAAGTGTTATAAAGTTCTACACATGATCTGATTCTGATCATTCATGTGGAGACATGTGAGTAAGGGTAACCTATACAAAGAGTTTGTATAAGACCGGACCACGAAATGACTATTATCATCATATAACGCCATTAGTAGTAAAGACTTATATTTCACCAAGATGACCATAGATGACATGACTTGAATCCTGAGTGAGTTATGAACTTCAGCTTATGGAAGCAGTCTTTTGATTTGCATGAGTGAGAGTGGCCAGATCGGCGACTTAATATGCCTACCATTTTGGGGATTCATCTGATTGGGGAGCTAGAAGCAAAGCTACAAAGATGGAATTCACTCATTCTCTTATGTCAGGGTAAGTAGATAAATTCCTCCTTAAAGGCTAATTTCGAGGCTTGAACAATGTGATCACACCCTCTCTTGGCCCGAGAAGGATTTGGCCATAGTTGGACTATGATTTATTGTTCATTAGAGGGATCAATGGTACTTAAGGAGTTAGATGTAACTATAAGAGTAAAATGGTAATTTTGGCTCAACTATACTTACGAGCAATTTGTGAAGGGTCATCGCACTAATGGATATTGCGAAGAGTGCAACTGTCGGTCTTTAGTGGAATGACCAACAGTTAATGAATATTGAATAATTTAATTAAAGGACTTTAATTAATTATTCAAGTATCATTGGAGCTTCAATCCACAAGTTCATAATGTCCCATCTATAGCTTAAAAAGGATTATTGAGAATTAATTTTGGATTAATTTGAATTGTTCAAATTAATTGAGGGAATTAATTATATGTGATATAATTAATATAATATATTTGATCAATTATATTATAAAGTTGATTTTGAGAGGAGTTATATATTTGAATATGATTCAAATACTAGTTATATGGATGAGATCATATAATTAAATTTAGTATAAATGTGATTTATACTAAATACCATGAATGATTGAGAGAAATTAAAACTATAGGTTACATTGTATTTGATACAATATAAAAACTATAGAGTTATATATTATATTTGATATAATATATAGTTATATGTACATATAATAAGTTAGTTATTATATATATAATATTATTATTTTAATTAAATTTATTTTTAATTTAAAATTACAAAATTAAAGGGAGGGAGTTACAACTCCCTCCCCTTAATTATCTCTCAATGAAATGTGTGTGAGGGATGTTGGTTCAATTGATAGAATCTCCATCTTCTTCAGATTTTTAGTTTTAACAGGAGAGAGTATCTCTTTTTGATTCATTATAATCTTCCAAGAACACAAAGAAGAAAAAAGTTTTCTTCTTCCTCTTTCAAAATCCTATCTCTCTTCCAAAAATCTTAGTATAGCCCACCACTCATGCTTATTCTCATTCCCTCACGAGAATACAGGAGGTTCACTTGTGGTAGTGGTCAAAACTTAAGTTGCTGCATTTTTTTTTTAGATCGAGTTCTAGGAAAGGAGAGTTTGTGACCAGATCGAGGGAATACACAAAGACCTTTTAGCTTCAAGGGTATGTTTTAATTCTTCCCTTCTTCCTCCCTTGATTCGCATGTTGTAAAATTTGTATAATGCATTTTTTGTACGTTCTGTAATTTTAATTCCGTGAAAAACTGAAAATTGGGACCAACCCAGCTTTCGTAGCAGACGTCACAGTTTCCTTCTAAGATAACTTCTATTTTTCAAACAAGTATTCCTAGAGGTTAAATAGGAGATGTTGATTGCTTGCAGAGTTTTATCTAGGCACAAGTTCAAGGTAAGTATCTTTATTACTACAACCGCTTTTGTGCCACACAAAATAGATTTAAAATGTTATTTTTGGTTTTTGCAAAACAGTTTATCAAATAGTTTTTAAATACTATTTTTGGTTTCCACCAAAAAAATCTTAGTTATGCATGCTATGAATGTATGAGACGTAATGATATGAATACCCGAATTTATGATATGTTATGCTATGATTTCATGTTATGGGATATTTTATTCCATGTTTTATTGTAGACTAGTCTAGTGATAATTATCCTCTTATTTGTAGCCATGTACACCTCAAATTCAGTTTATGTGCACCTTTGAGTCCACTACATTATGTGCACCTTCAGGTCCACCAAATTATTGCGCCTTTGGGTCCATCAAATTATGTGAGCTTTTGGGTCCACCAATTTATATGCGTCTTCCAGACACTAGATTATGTGCGCGTTCAGGTCCACCAGTTATGTGTTCCTTCGGATTTACCAGTTAGTATGAGTATATCTGACCTACGATAAGGTGAGTTAAATTGTTCACTTAAATGATAGTCTAGTTCAGCCTTAGTACCTTAGGTTAGGCCTCACCAATTCAGTATATTTGGTTCATGTCTGCAAGTATGTTGGGCTTGATTAACAGATTTGAAAAAGGCCCAAAGCCAACCAAGATGAATAATGGAAGTCTGAAGCCCACGAAGCAAATTGATCCAAGAAATTAAAAGGTCTTCTAAAACATTGTAAGTCTTTGTTGCCCTAAAATTGCCTTAATTTTAGCCTTCCATATACTGAAATCTCCTTTCCTATCGAATTTTTCAATATCATACGTTGCCACTATCATAGTCTTGCTTCTTTCTTACTTTTAGTCCCCAAGATTTACTTTCTTTGAAGTTCTTTGATTGCCCTTGTAGAATTTGATACCAATTTCTTGGGCTAATTGGGCTAAATTGAGGTCCCAATGACACAGAGAAATTAAAAGTGAACATTGCCAAATTAACTATCCTTCAGACACGTGTCTCATGCAATATTATATTATTTTTTAAGAGAAAGTGTGAAGCTCGGGGAAAAGAAACTTAGTCTACTAGAAGGGGAATGGGAGAGCTGAAATTTCTTATTCTTAGAGAAGTACAAAGGGATGATTATTACAGATAAGTGTTGGTTTGTTATTTTGTAGCTCACTAGTTTCTTTCACATCTCTTTTCTCTCTTTTAAATCCTTTATTTAGGATGTTACAGATTTGTTACAAGAGATAAAAGTAATAATAATGTTGGTTTCACTAAGAATTAGTTACTGACTTAACATAAAGAAAGAAAGAAAAAAAAGCAATTAAATTCGAAAAAGGGGGAAGGGGGACAACAAACAAAGGAAAGGAATGCACCCATCATCCAAAGTGGGACAAGTAATATGGAATAGAATGAGGATAACATCAACATAAGGGAAAAAATTGTTGTATCTACAAAATTCAAAAAATTGTTGTATGCAATGTTGGAAATGATTTTTGGACTTAGGCCCATAGCAAAAGTTAAGGGAATGGGAGAGCTTTGTCCCACATTGGGAAAATCTAGCAATACCTATTAAGATGTACCAGATCTGACATTTGCTATTCAGTAGAAATTTTCACTAGATACCAATCCAATCCAGGGTTAGATCGCTGGACAATCAAAATAATCCTCAAGTATCTATAGAGAATGAGGGACTATATGCTCATGTATGGAGCAAAGGATTTGATCTTTATAGGATCACAAACTTTTTTCAGATTAATAGGGATTCTAGGAAATCCACATCAGGATTAGTGTTCACTTCCAGCCAATGAGCTATGTCAAGTGAAGCATTGAGCAAGGATGCATCACGGACTCCACCATGGAAGCTGAATATGTAGCTGCTTGTTAAACTGTTAAGAAAATTGAATGACTGAGATAGTTCCTTACTGATTTGGAAGTAGTTCCAAATATGTGTTTTTCCATCACATTTTATCGTGATAATAGTAGTGTTGTGATAAATTCAAAGGAACTTATGAGTCATAAAAGAGGAAAACACATCGAAAAGAAATATTACCTAATTCAGGAGATTGTGCAACAAGGTGACGTGACCGTCATGAGGATAGTTTTGGAGCACAATGTTGTGGATCCGTTTATGAAGGCTTTCATGGTTAAAGTGTCCGAGGGTCATCTAAAAAGTCTGGGTCTACGAGATGTGCAACATCTTGTCTAGGGCAAGTGGAAGATTGTTGAGATTGGTGTCCTAATCTCTCTTATATTCTTGTAGTTTGTAAACTTATATGAAAATTTGTTATTAATAAAATCATTGTTATTTTATATGTGCATTAGCTCAATCCAATAAAGTAAGATCCTAGGCTATTTTATGTAACTTAAACATGTATGTGGAGACATACAGGTGGATCACGTTTAAGTAGTTACTGAATAGTCTGTATTAGATGGATAAGGCTGGATACCTTATCCATGTGACACTACGAATATGACCCGTTTTGTACATCTTACAATTGTTGTAAAATGTAATAAATGATCTGATCCTGATAATTCATGTGGAGATATATAAGCGGGGGCATCCTATACAAAGATTTTGTATAAGACTAGACCATGAAATGATTAGTCTCTCTTTATAACACCGTTGCTAGAAATGACTAACATTTCACTAGGATGACTATAGGTGACTTGACCTTGATCCTGAGTGAGTTATGAACTCCTGTTTATGAGGGCGGTATTTTGATTTGTATGGATGGGAGTGGTCAAATTCGCCGACTCAATATGCCTATCATTTTAAGGATTCGTCTAAGTAGAGAGTTGGGAACTCAACTAAATAAAATAAAATTCACTCATTTCCTTTATTAGGGTAGGTAGATGAATTGCTCCATTAATGGTTGATTCTGGATTTAACAATGAGGGCTCTCACCCTCTTACTGGCCAGAGAGGGGTCTAGTTATAATGGGGCTATGACTAATGGTTCATTAGAGGGATCAATGGTACTTAAGGAGATAGATTAACTATAGGGATGAAATGGTAATTTTAACTCAGCTGTACTTACGAGCAATTTGTGAAAGGTCAACACACTGTTGATTGTATTCCATGAACACAGAAATATATCTACAATGCGAGAGTGCAGACGTCGGTCTTTAATGGAGTGATCAATAGTTAAATGATGTTGATTAATTAGGTTAAAGAGTTTAATAAATTTATCTCGTATTATTGCAGCTTCAATTTGTAGGTCCATAAAGCCCCCTTGTTAGCTCAATAAGAATTAATGAGAATCAAACTAATTTTGGTTTCATTTGATTTTTTTAAATGAATTAAAACGGAATTAATTGTATAAGATACGATTAATATAATGTATATCGATACATTGTTATAAAGTATAATGTATGTGATACATTATAATACAAAGTGTTATTGTGATAATTAAATATTTTGATTCAAATACTGTTTATATGAATATTATTCATATAAAAACAATAGGTTAAAGTTAATATGATATGATTCATATTAAAACTATATAGTTGGATGAAAGATGTTATTTGAATATGATTCAAATATTAAACTATATGAGTGCGATTTATAAAGAAATTAAATGTTAAAATTAATATCGATATGTTTCATATTAATACTATAGGTTATGTGAGATAAAATAAACTATAAGTTATATTATATGCGATATAATAAATTATAGGTTATATTATATGTAATATAATAAACTATAAGTTATATGTTATATGTTAAATTATATCGAACTGGTTTAATATAATTTAATTTTGAATTTTGAATTCAAGATTAATAACTCCCCTCTCTCACATACTAATAACCAATACAGATGGTTTTTGGAATTATAACATGTTTTTTTAAAAAAACACACACACAAAAGATTCATCTTCTTCTTTCTATCATCTTTTTCAACCGATTTCTCTAAAAAATTCTCTCAAATAAGAACATAAGATTCCTTTCACCAAAATTAATCACAAGGAAGTCCACTCTTCTCCCATGATTCTCTTCTTGAGGATAACAAGGAAGACTTATTTGTGGTGGTGTCCAAGGAGCAAAGAGTTTGTTGTTGTGTTCGTCCCATTTGTTTGGGTTCGAGAGAAGAAACACGTTCGTGATCACACCAAAGAGGAAACGAGAAGATTGTATCTTCAAGTGTATGTATTACCATCTCCCTCTTCCTCTCTATTATGTGTAGAAAGCATGCTTAGAACGTTGTCTATCCTTTATGTTTCTATCTTCCTCTATTTAATTAAATTCTGTAAAACAAATTTTCAAGGCACGAGTGATCATTCACTTCCACTGCAGGAATTTGATTCCTTTCATTATTAATGATAATAAAAATAAATAAATTATCTATATTTTATTTTTTTTTCTTTTCACACAATTGATCTTTATCTAATGTAAAGTAATTAGCACACTTTTCGTAAAGTAACCCAGATTGGGAAATTGTCCAAAATAACCTTTGGATGTTTTGACATTACTAATATAGCACACTTCTGGTGAAGTCCTTTAAAGAGTTTTTCTCGAACCATCTTGAGCGAGATCGGGCCCTAAATTTAATTAAAATGTTACACCTTCTAAAGTGATTGGTCGCATGAAAGAATGAAAACACCCCTAAAATTGAAGTGTCTTTCTTCTTAAGCTACTCCACCGATTAGTGTTCTTCTTTAAGAGATTTTGTGTTCAAGTTTTGTCGATCTCCAAGAATAGTTGCATCCGTTGGTTATTAATTCTCCTTGTTACAATAGTGATACCTCCCTTATCTTATTTTTGTAGATAAAGTTTTGATTTTTTATGTTTAGAACTTGTTAGGGTTTAGTAGTTGGGTTTCTTGGTTATTCCTTGAAATCTTATGTATTATATGTGTTTCTTTTATGTTTTTTGTTTTTCTTTTTGATTGTATCTGAAGTGTTGATTTTGGATTTCTGGGCATTTGGGTGTCATGTTGTGCAAGATCAATTTGGATTTCAGGCAAGATGGGGATGAATTTGGCTCGAGATTCATCTAATTTGTCTTGAGATTCAAATCGATTTTAGCCATTTTAGGGTTTAGGAGGTTTTAAATATCGTGGCACATTTCTGTCGAGTTTGCCCCAACATTTAAAATAGTTTAGCATGTCTTTTATATATTCTTCCGTGGTTGTTTCCTTAGTTTATGGTTTTTATGTGTTATAGATTTCTTTGGTACCAAAAATCCACACTTCAGACTATTTTCTTGCGAATTTGATCTATTATTCCCATCTTAGGAAAACAATTTCTGCCATTAAAAATAAGTTAACGCCTACATAGTTATATATGTTCAGGCAGTATATGGGCACTTTTTAGATTTCAAGTATGTTTTTAATGGGCCTCTCTCCTATTTTATTCTTCTGAGTGAGGTGGAGGAGGATATGTTGGTCACCCTTAGCTTTAGGTTGTTAGGTAGTAAGGTGTGTGTTATGGGTGTGAGTAGTTCAATATAGTTACACAGTATTGAGATACAGATCGAGGCATGTAGTTGAGATTGATCAGGATAAGGCTATGAGGCTTAGGAGGTTGTATTTGTCCGGCAAGGTTGACATGAATGGGACGGAGTTAGACACAAGATTTTCGAACTATTAGTTTGAGAGCGATGAGGATGTATTAAAGATGACTACTTTCTATTAAAGATGACTACTTTCTACTTTATTGAGTTTCCTACAATGGGTAGGGAAAGATGACAACACACGGATTGGACCATGTTAAGTGTGATTGATGGGTGGGAGGACTTTTGCAGCTACGATTGGGGTAATATGATTTTTAAGAAGAGTCTTAGTAGCTTAAAGGATGCACTTAACGGGAAAGTAGCAATGTACGAGAAGAAACCTGTAAATAATAAGTCTCCTGAGTCGTACAGTTTATACGGATTCCTGTTCGCATTCCAAGTTTGTTCATTGTACCTTATAATATTGGGGCACTTTCAAAAAGGGCCAAACAAGTTATATTAATTAGGTTCATAGTCTATACATTTATTGCTTTCAAAAATGGCAAAAATGAAATCCAACCCACATATAAAGATGTAAAATGTTGCAAATGTCCTCACTACTACATTTGATATGCCCTTAATACACTTGATGCCTCTTGATACCCAGCATGTAAATTGTCTATTATGCCTTCACTATTGATATAAATTTGATACACTCGACACACTATCGATATACACTTGATACCCTTGATACACTTCATACACTATTGATATTCTTGAAAGTTGATTGATATATGATATACTGCTAATATACTATTGATATTCTTGAAAGTTATTTAATATGTATTGATATGCTATTGATAGTCTTAAAGTTGATGATATGTGATATATTATTCATACACTTAGAATATTGATTCTTGTTAGATACACTCATATCTTACTTCAAGTATTTACTAATTGATCTCTGATACACTTGTACCTTGTATCTCTCAGACACTTGGAATATCATATTTATAAATGAAATACACATACTTTATTGATATACTTTCTCTTTTAGATATATCAATTATGTGACTGATACACATTTACACTTTGATATTAGCTTACCGATGCATTTGGTATGGTATATATTGATATATGAGCTTCTCAAACTCATCACCAATACAACTTTCCAAATTTTGTAAGAGAGACAGAGATAAAGAGATGAAGTTTAAGAGTTGAAATTAAAATCATACAAAAGATTACTGTAAGAAACTTCTTAATTCCAAGGATATAACCATTGAGCACAGACTACCAATGCATATTGCACAACAAAAATTCAAGAAACTTTTTCATATATTCAACTCAGAAATTACCAAAATCATAGAATGAAACTCACGAAGCTGAACAGTCTAAGAAGAAAGTGACTCCAAAATGAGATTTTTGTAATAAGTGGATCATCCATTGCCATTTATGTGAGAATGGTTTTAAGGAAAACACTCAGATATCAAAATATATATATATATATATATATATATTGTTCTTGAAGAGGGAAGATTAGATCTCCAATTTATACATAGTTGTTATAGTTAACAGAAATAATGCTCCGTTTGATAACTATTTGATTTTTTTATTTTTTTGTTTATGAAAATTAAGTATATGAACACTACACTCACTTTTAAATTCTTTCTATGTTATGTACGTTTTACCGATGATTTAAAATATCAAGTCAAATTTTTTTAATTAAAAAAAAGTAATTTATAAAAAAAAAATTAATTTTATTAATAAATCAATCATTGTACAAATTTTGTTATCAATACCATGAAAAAAAAAAACGAAAAACAGATTGGGGCCTAAATTCTTTGTTTTTGACGCAATCGATCCCTATCTAATGTAAGTAGTTAGCACGTCAGATTTGATTTTTTCTTAAAAGAAGAAAACATGTTTGATTACTATTTGGGAAAAGAAAAATTAGGATGGAGAAAAAGCATAATTTAACAAATATTCTTAATAATTAATGTCGGCATACCAATTATATGGTGGAATCATTTTAGAAGGCAATAATTATGATTTAGGAATTTAAAATTCAACAATGATAAAGAATTAAACTTTCATGAAGAAAAAGGATGCCGATATAATAATATAGCAAATTTTTTAATAATTATTATGAAATTCTTAAATATAGCAATTGCTTTTTTTATTATTATTATTAAATGTAGCAAGTGGCAGAATGATAATAAGTCTAAAAAGAACAAATTACACGTGATTTTGAAGAGTGAGTTTATGATAAAATAAGGGTTAAATACCACCTTGTTCCATTTTCGTTGAAAAATTATTTCAAATGATAAAAATGTTAAAAATATTTATAAGACATAGTAAAATTTTAGAACTATCAATGATAGATACTAATAGTCTATCAATGTCTATCAATATCACTTAGATACTGATAGCAGTCTATCAGTATTTATTAGCGTCTAAGTCTAAAATTTTGCTATATTTTGTAAATATTTTAATTTATTTTTCTATATTTAAAAACAACCCCAATTTTTAGTCTATTTTAAAGATTAAATTTGAATCTTTTTATTTTTAAATAAGTTTCAATGAAATCTCCAGAAGTTAATTCTTATTGAAATATGTTAAATAATAATAATAATTTTCAGACAAGAAAATATATAGATAATTGTTTTAAATGGTAAAATTATTCAAAATAGTTTTAAGTATGGTAAAATATCACTATCTAACGGAGACAAGCTGCAATAAATTTCTATTGGACAGTGACATTTTGCTATATTAGTAAATAAGTTTGTTCGCTTTCCGTCCAAACTACATTATATCAATATGTTTCTAATATGCGATAAATTTTATTCAAAAAATTTAACAATAATGAAAAAATTTTAAAGATAGAACAAAATGTAAAACCGTTTATAGAAACAACAAAAAAATATTGATGGACACTGAGCGTCTATCCATGATAGAAATGATGGAAGTCTATCATTAATAAAAGTTGATAAAAGCTTATCAGTATCTAAACTAATAGAAATATAAAATTATTAAAATTTATTATTTTGTGTAAATAATTCTCTTGTTTTTTAAATCTCGAAAATTTCCTAATCTAATAGTCTGGATTAAATTTAAGATTAAACGAAATAAATGACTAAAATCAGAAAGTGCAAAAAAACTACTAAAGTACTAGATACACCGCATTTATAAAGAAATAATTCTTTAGTAAAAGTAGACGGGACCATAATATGATTATTTAATGCAATCCACTATGGAAGAACAAATCAGTGTTTGGATCATCTATATATATTTTAGGTTGTTTTTCCTATGAAATATAAGTTATCAAATCAACCAAGTTTGAGTTCAAATATCATCAACACACAACTCTTCATTTCTTCTTTGTCAATGGCTCTTCACCCATTTTTCACTTCTTTTCATATGAGTTGTTTCATCGAACGAGTCTCGTTTAATCTCAACCCTTCATATGTTCCTCGGACCATTAAAATAATCGGTGCTGCTAGGATGTGTGACCAGACCATTATACGACGGACAGGAAATTACCAACCTCCTATTTGGAAACATGAGTTCATTCAATCATTAAGAAGTAAATTTACGGTATGAATGATGGAATTCTTTAGAATTGATTAGTTACTTTGTTTGTTTAGAGTTTGTTTGATAATGATTTTGTTTTTCCTTTTTTTTTTTTTTTTTTTGAAATTTATGTTTGATTCCTCTCAATTTTTAAATATAAATTTCTCCTTTGTTTAAAAAATACTTAAATTTTTAGTCAAATTCTAAAAGGAAAACAGGATTTTGAAAACTATTATTATTATTTTTATTATTATTAGTTTTCAAAACTTAGCAGGATGTTTTTCAAATATTACGGGTGAAATTTAAAAACTTCGTTTTCAAAAATAAAAGATCAATTTAAATTTAATTTTTTAAAGAATTGGGAATTACTTGTGGACATGTATGTTGTGTCCAGGAAGAAACATATGTTGGATGGTTCAAGTTGAAGGGAGAGGTAAAGGTCATCATGGACAAAGTAATCGGTGATTCTCTAAAGCAACTAGAGCTCATTGATATCTTACAACGACTTGGCATCTCATACCATTTTGAGAATGAGATTAAGGATGTGTTGAAAACAATATACGAGAAGAGCTATGAAAATGATGATTGGAAAAACAATAATCTCTATGCAACATCACTTGAATTTAGACTTTTAAGGCAACATGGATTCAATCTTTCGCAAGGTATACATTCTTTCTCAAACAATTATTTTTCTTTTGTCTAATAAAAGTTATATATATATATATATATATATATATATTTGCTAACATCGGTTATATAGTTTTGTTTTTGGATTCTACTTAAAAAGTTGGACATTGGTCCCTAATCTTAAATCATAACTAATGAAAAATGTTAATTCACTTCTCATATATTACATTGAATGTCGAATCCATTTGACACGTGAAAATGTATGCATGTGAAAATTTCATATGTACACTATGGTCATGTTGCATGTATTAGATAATATGCATAATTTTTAATATTTAACAAATATTTGTATTTTACTGGCAGATGTTTTTAATAACTTCTTCACAGATGAGATGAAAAGTTTCAACCCACACTTGTACGACGATTTAAGTGGAATGTTAGGTTTATATGAAGCTTCATTTTTATGTATAGAAGGTGAGAACATTTTAGAGAAGGCAAAACATTTTACAATAAAGCATTTAGAAAAATACATGAGATCATGCAAGGATGAAAATGAAGCAGCCATTATTAGACATGCGTTGGAACTTCCCTTACATTGGAGAATGCCAAGATTGGAGACAAGATGGTTCATTGATATCTACGAGAAAAAAGTGGACATGAATCCTATGCTTCTTGAATTTGCTAAACTTGATTTCAATAGGGTCCAATCTATCCACCAACGGGATTTGAAATATGCATCAAGGTAACACTAAATTTATCATTTACACAACCGAAATATAATGAAATATGACATAAATTTTAACGAGTTAAAATTAATATTAATTAAAAATGAAATGAAATTAGAGGAACGGGCCAAATAGCATACGACAAAATTTGTTTATATCAATATTTTTACAAACTTAACATGCATTGTTGTGTAATGAACACAGTTGGTGGAGGAGCACTGGACTTGGTGAAAAGTTGAGCTTTGCAAGAGATAGATTGACGGAAAATTTCTTTTGGACAGTTGGGGTTGGATTTGAACCTGAGCTCTCATATTTTAGAAGAATGACCACAAAAGTTAATGCATTAATAACAACAATAGATGATGTTTATGATGTCTATGGCACATTAGATGAACTCCAACTCTTTACCGATGCAGTAGAGAGGTAAGTTGTAACATCCCGAGCTTCGAGTCGTTACAATAATTCTATAACATATGGACAAGTTTAAGTTGTGTATGCTCACTTTTTTGTTCTCTCTAAGAATAAAATGCATATTATTTTGTTTTCAAAATTCGTTTGTTGCATAGAGGGAGAAAAATGTCTGGTCTCCAATCTTTCCAAAAACAAATAATTTAATTCTTTAAACTTTACTTTATAAAAATTTAGTTGTTGAATTTTAATAAGTTTTAGTCTTGTAGATCGATAAAATTGATCAAGAACTATACGTGATTATAAACTACAAACATCTCTTATTTTAAAAAAAAAAAATTGACACTTAATTTTAATGAAATTTTTTAGGTTAAGAATTAAATTTTTATAAATTTGATCAAGGAACTAAATCCTTATAGTAGAATGAAAAAATTGTTTTTTTTCTCCAATTTGAATCTAAAAAATTTATTAATATTTAATTTTGTTCAAAATTGTGATTTCAGGTGGGATGTTGCTGCAGTGGACCAACTTCCTGACTATATGAAAATATGTTTTCTTGCTCTTCACAATTCGGTTAATGAGATGGGTTTTGATGTACTAAGAGACAAAGGAATCAATGTTATCCAATACCTTAAGAAAGCAGTATGAAGTTAATTTATGTTAAACTTTTTAAAATTTTCATCCGATTGACATTATTATTCCAAATCATAATTATCTGATTTAATATTCTAATTTAATTTTTACAGTGGATAGATTTGTGCAAAACTTATATGTTGGAAGCAAAGTGGTATCACACTGGTTATAAACCAACATTGGAAGAATATCTAGATAATGGATGGATTTCAATATCAGGACCTGTTATATTAGTTCATGCATATGTTTTTGTGACATCTCCAACAATCAAAGATATGGAGAGTTTCAAACAATATATTGACGTGATTCGTTGGTCATCGACAATTTTGCGACTTGCTGATGATCTAGGAACATCTTCGGTACGTGGAATATATGTCTGATATCTCTTCTTTTACGTGACAAAAAGTATATCTTCAAGTTAATGACTAAATTACCTTCTATTCATTTTTACATTTTGAAAATTTCGTTACTAATATAGTCCTATTATGGATTTCGTTCAGGATGAATTAAAAAGAGGGGATGTTCCAAAATCAATACAATGTTACATGAATGATACAGGTGCATCAGAGAATAAAGCACGTGAACATATAAAACATTTGATTGTTGAGGCATGGAAGAAGCTAAATAAGGTTGAAGTCGAGAATTCTATCTTCCCCCAAGTATTCATTGAGAGAGCTAAAAATCTTGCCAGAATGGCCCAATGCATGTATCAGTATGGTGATGGACATGGCATAGGACACCAAGAAACAAAAGTTCGTGTAATGTCTCTACTTATTCAACCGTTTTACATTCGTTCATATAGTGAAAAATTGCCTAATTTTATTTAAACGTAGGCAAATACCAAATTTATTTGAGTAGAAAATGATGTCTCGTAATAAGAATTATGTATAAGTTATTATAAACGTTCTTGAGGATGGAAAACAAACTTTATTAGTTTATCGTCCATAAGACCTAAAGCATGTATGTAAGCCAAAATTAATAAGAATATGCAATTATTTAAATTTATAAAATGAAATTGGTCAAATCTTTTGTAATAGAACCTTTTATATATATATATATATATATATATATATGTTGTTATTGAGTCTATAAATTACATTTGTAAGGTCTAAATCCAATAAACTAAGATTCATGGCTATTATATAGATACTTGAACTTTATGTAGAGACATAAAGATGAATCAAGTTCGAGTAAATAGTCAAAACAGTTTATAGTATATGAATAAGGTTGGATGTCTTATTCTAGTAACACTATCGGATGCGGTCCACTCTGTAGTTGTTACAAGTTGTTGTAAAGGTGCTACAAACGAAGTGATCCAGATTCGTTCATGTATTGACATGGGGAGTGGGGGCACCATATGCAATGAGTTTGCATAAGATTAGACCAAGAAATAAGTCACTCTTACTTTACAATGTTGTTTACTGTTTAAGACTGACTATTTCGTTTAGATGACCTAGCTAACTCGATTTTAATCCTGAACTAACTATGAACTCTTGTTTATTCAAGATTATCCTTAGATTTGCATAGGTGAGGGTTGGCTCAATAGCGCCGACTCAATAAGCCTCCCATTTCAGGGGTAAGACCGAATAGATAGCTGGTGACATAGAGTGTAATAAGAAATTCACGCCTACCCGATTTAGGGATAGAAGAAAAGTTGTTCTCTTAAATACTGAATCCAGGTCTTGAATAAGGGACCTCACCCTCTCATTAGCTCGAGAGAGATCTGGGTTAGTGATTAGATCACAAACCAATTGTTCATTAGAGGATTAGTGAAACTTAATGAGCAAGATGTAATATCGGGGGTAAAACAACATTTGAACCAACCGTGATTACGAACAACTTATGAAGGGTCGACTTACTAATTAAGGTTAAAATCAAGTGGACACAAATATATTTACAGTAAGGAGAGTGCAACTATCGAGTTATAGTGGTGTGACTTGATAGTTAACATATACTGATTAATTTGGTCTAAAAAGTTTTTAGCCAATTAATCTTAAATCGTTAGAGCTCATGATCTGTCGGTCCATAAGATCCCTCTATTACCTCGTAAAACATGAACACCCTCAATTAATAAATTGAGTAAATTTGGAATGATATCAATTTGAAGTGTTCAAATTGAATTTCAAATTGAAATTAGGGTTTGAATTTGAATAAGTTCAAATTCAAATTAGGGTTTGTATAATTATATTTGATATAATTAATTAATGTTTAATTTATTGAAATTAAACAAAATTGGAGAGTTTATAATATTTATATATTGATTTAAATATTAATTAAATGAATAAGATTCATGTTTAAAATTTTATGTGCAAATAATTTAATATTTGATATTAAATTATTTAATTAATTAAAAATAAAATTAATTTTCAATTTCAATTCAATTTAAGAAATTTAATTTTGATTTTTTAGATTTAATTAATTATGAATTAATTAAATCAAATTTTAGTTAATTTTGATATTAATTAAAATTTGAAATTGAAAAATATAAAAACTTGGTTTTGATTGGAGTTTTCCCACATTTACACCAAGTAGGAGGTGTTCCTCCCAAATTGACACACAAATCTCACTTCTTCATGAAATTGTTGCGGGCATTAAGTTGAATTTTAATGCTTGCATGCACTTGTTGAATAAAAGCTCTAAATTTAGAGATTGGATGAGAGAATTTCTGAGTTCTTTAGAAGACTGCTGCAGAAATTCATCTTCACCAAAAAATCCACACAAACACCCTTCACAAATTCACTCTAATTGGAATTTCACTACTCAAATTCAAGGCTGAGAATAGTAGAGAAGATATCTTGGTGGTTCACTGCTGAATTGGAGCTGGAATCACTTGAAGAGCAGCTTGAAGTTTGGAGAATTCATCAAAGGTATGTTGTTAAGAAACCCTCTTCTTAAATTTCTGTTTAAGCATGCTTGTAGAACTCAAATTAAATGTAATTAAAGTGCTTATTGATTCTGTTTGCTCCCGTTGCATGCTTGTATATCTTAACAATTGGTATTAGAGCGTGATTTGATGGATGTTTTTTCATAAACTGTATGAAAATGGTGAACAAATATGGTTTTTATGTATTTTGGCATTTGAATCGTTTCAATTATGTTGTAACTCTTGTAATTGGCTCTTATTTGATGGGTCTTAATGTGTGTTGAAATTAGGTTATAATTAAAGAAAGAAGTGAAGAAGGTCGAGAAACAGGAACTGAAAATTCAAATCACTACTATAAACTCGATGCTCGATGGAATACTCGATAGCATTCTCGATAGTATTTCATGAAATACTCGATGCACGATGCCATACTCGATGGTACTCGATGGATTTACTCAATGGTATTTCATGAAATACTTGATGCACGATGTCATACTCAATGGTACTTTATGAAATACTCGATGCGCGATGTCATACTCGATGGTACTCGATGCCACTCGATGGTATTTAGTGAAATACTCGATGCGCGATGCCATACTCGATGCTTGATGGTACTCAATAGTTTTGCCCCATTTTGAGCACTAGAGGTCCGATTCGAGAGGTTCGGGTCCGATTCAAGGCAGTTCGAGCGATCCAGAAACTTTTTGAAGCCGGTTTTTGCTGTTTTTTGTTATAATTAGGCTTTTGTTTGCTTGATAATGCCAACACTAAAATCATATTAGTCGTTGTTTAATTATTTATACATGTGGTGTATGTTATAATTAAATAAATCTTGTATGTACATAAAGTATGTCATGTAGATTTAAAATCCCACCATAGGAAGCATGTTACATGCATTGAAAGTATATTATAAAATGTTATAATATATAGTATGCATATATAGGGTTTCAAATGTTTTAATATAAATGTTATATTAAATATTGAATGCCTTTGATGTATGTTGTGGATGGTTAGCATGTCTAAAATTTTGTAAGTTGTTATAAAATTGCGTTAGACGTTTAAAATCCATAACAAAGATAGTTGCATGCTCGCGTAGGTTAACCACTTGTTTTAATAATTAAAATAGGTCAAAATCTTGTAAAATGTGGTTACAAACTCAACCGGTATATAATTCTTTCTAAGGCTGGAGGTACTTAAGTTGACGATCTGCAGAACACCTCCTACCTAGAGATTATGGTGGAATAATTGAGCGTTGTTAACCAGTTCTATAGGCAATACGTGAGCGATATGAGGTTTTAAAGCTGGTTTATCACCTAAACAACGTAGGTTAAATCTAAATATAAACGTTATACTCTGATAAACACCTAGACTTAGGTTGTTTAATTATCCAAAAAAACCTAAGTAAAAATATACCCAAACAGATAATAGGATACTTCAGTGGGAGTTTAATAGCATATATGATATGTTATTTGAACACTTTAGTGGGAGTATATTAAAATGCTTCAGTGAGAAATTAATAACGTATACGATATGTTATTTTTAGCTCTCGTGTCGCTAAGAGTCATCGAGATTCATGCTTCACATCATGTCAATTATGAACCTCGACTATGTAGGAATGATATATCACGCATTAGAAGACTACAAAATCAATAAGAAGTTACTACAATTAATTTGAGTTTTAAGCATGTTGTACATATGATATTCAAAAGAGGGTTTTAAACACATATTACCTTTGAAGAATTATCCAAAAAATCAATTGAAAAAACACCAAGATCTCGCTTGAATAACCGAGAGGACTACCACCGAGATGTTCTCTATTATGTTCAAGCTGGAATGTGTGGTGGAAATACTTGAACAAGTTGAGTTGATGAGGAACGAGAGCATGATTATCAATGTAGAACTTTTCTATCTTTTTTTCAATCTCTCTTTGATCTTCATGTATGGAGCATCAAATATATAGGTAAAAACCATGCAAAAGTATCAGGTTGCATATTGGGCAACTCTAGCTTGAAGATTACCAATGAAATTTGGTGATTCTTCAATAAATATAGTTAGTTGATTTTTCCCAAAATATGGAAAATCCACTAACTAAAAATATTTTCAAAAAACATTGTTTTTTTAGATTAGTTTTATAAAATTAATTCAAAATAATTAATCAGATAAAGCTATATTTTAATTTAAATATTAATCTAATATCTAAATACTAAATTAATACAGCATCACCAGTAAATCAATTTTATATTTAAATCATAATTTAAATATTAATTGATTTTTTAATTTCGTTTAATTTCAATTAAAATAAACGTTTATAATTGTATCATATACAATCAATTGAAAAACCCTAAAATTCATACATCAATACTCTATTGGTTATTCCAATTTAATGAGCAAGAAGAGGGACCTAATGGACCTACAGATCATGAGCTCCGACGATCTGTAATTAATTTATTAAAATTCTTTAATCGAATTAATTACTATTCGTTAACTATCAAAACACACTACTATAGCTCGATAGTTGCACTCTCCTTACTGTAGATATATTTCTATCAATATAAACCATAATCAGTAAGTCGATCCTTCATAGGTCATTCGTAGGATCAAGATTACCATTTTACCCCTGTGAATATATCTTGTTCCTTAAGTTCCCACTGACCCTCTAATGAACAATTTGATTCATAATAGTTATGAATCAAGTCCTTTCTTTATCATGAGAAGGCGGGGCCCCGATTGTTCAAGACCTAAAATCAATACTTAAGAGAACAGCCTATCTGCTAATCCTAA
This sequence comes from Benincasa hispida, assembly GCF_009727055.1. Taxonomy (NCBI): domain Eukaryota; kingdom Viridiplantae; phylum Streptophyta; class Magnoliopsida; order Cucurbitales; family Cucurbitaceae; genus Benincasa; species Benincasa hispida. The sequence continues at coordinate 61,710,952 of NC_052358.1, read as the reverse complement.
AGTGGGTAGGAGTGAATTCCATCTTGCAGGGTATGTCTCCAACTATTCATCCGGTCTTATCCCCAAAATGGAAGGCTTATTGAGCAGTGTTGTTGGACTACTCTCACCCATGAAGATCAAAGGATAATCCAAATAAACAGGAGTTCATAGCTAGCTCAGGATTAAGATCGAGTTATCCTAGGTTACTTAAATATGAAATAGTCAGTTCTAACAGTAAACGGTCGTTGTAAAGAAAAGTGACTATTTCGTGGTCTAGTCTATATGCAAACTCATTGCATAGGATGCCCCCAATCACATGTCTCTACATGAATGATCTATGGATCACATCATTTGTATTACCTACAAAATGGGTTGCATCCAATAGTGTTATCAAGATGAGATACCCAATTTCATCCATATACTTATTAGACCATTTAGGCTATATACTATTAACTTGATCATGTTTATGTCACCACATAAAGTTAAAGTATTCATACTATAGCCATGGATATGTTTATTGGATTTTCATAATAGAATGCAAAATCAACAACTTTATTGAATTAAATACTCAATATATTTGATTGAAAAATAGAATGTTTAACACGAACTGCAAGTTCTAGGACTTTCACAATAATCTCCCACCTGGACTAAAACTTCAGTGAGAATAAATATATACAATACAACGTTGAGAAACATAAAGGAAAAATACAATAAACTAAGGCATTTTTAATACCATAAATATTCTCCCACTTGCCCTAGATTACGTTGCTCGGAGTCCTAGTCCAACCAGGTGGCCCTCGAACACTTTAGCCAAGAAGGCCTTTGTAAATGGATTAGTAAGGTTGTCTTCAGAGGGTATCTTCATGAAGATCACGTCTCCTCGGTCTACTATCTCTCTGATGATATGGTACTTTCTCTCAATATATTTTCCATGTTTGTGACTCCTTTGTTCTTTCAAGTTGGCAACAACACTACTATTGTCACAATATAATGTGATAGGTAGGTGCATATTTAGAACTACTTCCAAATCAGCCATGAATTTGCATAACCATACTGCTTCTTTAGCAGCTTCACATGCGGCCACATATTCTACTTCCATTGTGGAGTCAGCGATACAACTTTTCTTAATACTTCTCCAAACTATAGCTCCTCCATTTAGAGTGAAAACTAATCCTGAAGTAGATTTCCTTGAATCTACGTCAGTCTGGAAATCAGAATCAATGTATCCTATAAGGATCAAATCCTTAGGTCTATACACAAGCATATAGTCCTTCGTTCTCCGTAGATATTAAGGGTGTTTTTTACAGCAGTCCAATAACTGTGTCCTGGATTGGATTGGAATCTGCTGACGATTCCAGCTACAAAGCATATGTCAAGGCATGTACACAACATTGCGTACATCAAGCTCCTAAGTGCAGATGCATATGAAATTTTTGTGATTTCCTCAACATCTTGAGGTGGCTTAGAACACTGTTCCTTTGACAAATGAATTCCATGTCTAAAAGGTAACAAACCTCTTTTGGAATTGTGCATAGTATATCTTGAAAACATCTTGTCAATATAAGATGTCTGAGATAGTGCTAGGGTTCTATTTGTTCGGTTTCGAAAGATCTGTATTCCTAGAACGTATTGAGCATCACTTAAATCTTTCATTTGGAATTGTTTTGCTAACCATCTCTTTACGTCAGCAAGGAAGCTTGTCTCATTCCCAATGAGCAAGATATCATCAACATAAAGAACTAAGAATGCTATAGTCTTGTTGGCAATCTTCTTGTACACACAAGGTTCATCAAAATTCTATTCAAAGCCATAAGATTTGATTGCAATATCAAATCTTATATTCTAGGATCTTGAAGCTTGTTTTAACCCATAAATGGATCTTTTAAGCTTACAGACTTTCTGCTTCTGTCCTTGTTCGATGACCCCTTCTGGTTGAGATATAAAAATACTTTCATCAAGATAGTCGTTCAGAAAAACTTTTTTGACATCCATTTGCCATATTTCATAGTTATAATATGTTGTAATGGATAGTATTATTCTAATTGATTTTATCATGGTAACAGGAGAAAAAGTTTCTTCATAATCAACCCCTTCTCTTTGGGTAAAACCTTTTGCCACGAGTCTGCCTTTATAGGATTGCACCTTGTCAGTTTGGTCTCGTTTTCTCTTGTAGATCCTTTTGCAACCTATAGGTTTAACCCCATGTGGTTGATCTACAAGTTCCCAGATAGAGTTGAAGTACATGGACTCCATTTCAACGTCCATGGCTTTTATCCACTGTTCGCTGTCAACATCTTCCATTGCCTTTTCTAAAGGTTAATGGATCTTCTAATTCATCATCATGTATGAAGTTTTGAGTTTCTGTTAAACCCATATAGCGTTCAGGTTGTTGAATATCCCTCCCACTACGTCAAGGCATACTCAATTCTTGAGACGAATGTGACGGGACAACAACAGTTGTTAATGGACCAGCTTTATCAACAACTCTTGTTGGTGTTTCTGTATCATATTTGGTCATTTCTTGCAATATTAGTTTACTACGTGGTAGATGATTTTTTATATGATCTTCTTCTTGAAGGAAATCGATCATGAGGATTTCCATGAGCAGCGGAAAGATCATTCCAAATTACAATCATGTATAGATATTACCATTACAGTCATAAAAAAAACACATGGTTATGCATTCATTACAGAAATTACAGCATGATACAACAAAAATCAAGGAGAAATCTACACACATTTGTAGACTCGTCTCCACGCTCTTGGATCACGAATGCTCGAACACAACAATCTCAAACGCTCATCCAACATGACCATTACACTACACGAACACCGTACACACGAACTCAGCAATTGCCTTGGTCACGAACACCCCAACAGCATGAACGGCCTCCACAGAACCTCGACGGTGTCAAGTTGAGTATGACACCACCAAGAAGGCTACATTGGTATTCTCAGTGTGAGAATCCAGAGGGTGGGCTCTGTGTGGACTTGGTTTGAGGCAAAAGATGGAGAAACAAAGATCGTGTAAACGATTGAGCAAGTGGGAGAAGGTTGAACCTATCGTATAGGTTGATGCCCAATCGTCTAGCAAAAGCTAAGCGATCCTCTAGCAAAAGCTAAGCGATCGTTTACCTCATCGCTTAGCTACGTGTTTGTCGCCTATAAACACTACACGATCATTTAGCTCGCTCCAAGTTGCCGCTTAGTAAATTCTATTTACTTGACAACTTTTGTGAGATGCTTTTTCTGAGAGAAAAAATCTCAAAATCAATTTTGCCAAAACTTACTAAAATTAGGAAAACAATTTTCCTTTTATCTCATGGTTACCATAAAACTACCAATAACCTCTCACTCAATTGGTTATTAGAGAAAAAGAATTAATTATCCAATAATTAATATTATTATAAATATAAATGATAACTAACTTACTATAATATATTCATAACCTATAGTTTAAATATTTCATCTCATGAAACATACAAACCATAGTTCTTTTTCTATTCCATGGTACTTAATGTAAATTCTATTTACATTAATCCTCTACTAGATGTATCTCATACACCATATCGATCATATCATATATAATCGAATTACCTCTTGTCAATTTGAACATTTCAAATTAACACCAAGAACTAATCCTCAACTGAATCCATTGAGCTACCAAGGGGATCTTATGGGCCTATAGCTCGAAGCTCCAATGGTACATGAATAACTGACTAAACTCTTTAGTCACAAGATCCACCATCCATTAACTGCTAGACACCCCACTAAAGACCGACAGTTGAACTCTCCTTACCACAGATATATTATGTGTCCATCTTAACCAATCAGCAATGCGACAACCCTTCACAGATCGCTCGTAAGTATAGCTCGGCCATTAACCGTTATGCCCTTGTAGTTACATATAACTCCTTAAGTACCACTGATCCCTCTAATGAACATAAGTCATAGTCCTACTATGACTGAGTCCTCTCTTCCAAAGAGAAGTTGTGGCCACTATGTTCAAGCCCCGGAATCAGCCCTTAAGAGACCAATCTCTCTACTTATCCCTACTCCGGGAAAGGAGTAAATTCCATTTTGTGGATTCAGTTCCCAGCTCCCATATCAGACAAGTCCCTAAAAACGTAGGCATGTTGAATTGGCAATCTGGCCACTCTCACCCATAATAATCAAAGAACCGCTATCAAAAGCAGGAGTTCCCAAAAACCTTAGGATTGAGGTTGTGTCACCTATGGTCGTTTAGGTGAGATGTAAATCTCTAGTATCAACTGCGTTATATACAAAGTCTACTCATCTCGTGGTCTAGTCTTATACAAACTCTTTGTATATGATACCCCCGCTCACGCATCTCCACATAAATGGTCAAGATCTATCATTTGTAGTAGTTTACAACACTTGCAAACCTCTACAAAGTGGGTCGTATCCGTAGTGTCACCAGGATCAGGTATCCAACCTTAATGCTTATACTATAGACCTATTTAGGTTATCACTTAAGGCATGATCCACTTATATATCACATATACATGCTTAAGTTTACATAAGATAACCAATGAGCTTTGTTTATTGGATATGAGTAAATGCCAGAATGAAATAAAAGTTATTTTATTCATCAAAAAATGTGTATCATTAGAAAGAACGAGACTCCAGGAGAATTAGGATACCAATCCCAACAATCTCCCACTTGTCCTAATGACTCGAGAGACTAATGTACAATATAATAAAAACATGTACAATATACAATAAACTAGGGGATACCTCAGTATCATCTCCCACTTGCCCCAGACAAGATGTCGCATGTTCTGCAGACTCAGACTCTTCAGGTGACCCTTGAACACTTTAGCTATGAGGGCCTTTGTAAAGGGATCAGCAACTTTGTGCTCCGATGCGATCTTCATGACTATCACATCACCGCGATGCACAATCTCCCTAATCAAGTGATATTTCCGTTCGATGTGCTTACCCCGATGATGACTCTGAGGCTCCTTCGACTTTCCCACAACCCCGCTGTTATCACAATAAAGAGTAATAGACAAATCCATATTTGGAACAACTTTCAAATCTGAAAGGAATCTCCTTAGCCAAACAGCCTCCTTAGCTACTTCACAAGCGGCTATGTATTCGGCTTCCATAGTGGAGTCTGCGATGCATCCTTGCTTGATGCTTTGCCACACTACAATCCCTCCATTCAGAGTGAACACTGACCCCGATGTTGATTTGCGAGAATCTCTATCGGTCTGAAAGTCAGATCTGTATATCCTGTAAGGATCAGATCCTTATCTCCATACATGAGCATGTAGTCCCTCATTCTCTAAAGATACTTAAAGATTGTCTTGACAGCCGTCCAGTGATCAAATCCTGGATTGGACTGATACCGACTGACAATCCCTACTGCATAGCAAATGTCGGGTCTGGTACACAACATTACATACATCAAGCTTCCTACAATAGAAGCATAGGGAATCCGTCTTATTTCCTCAACCTCTTGAGGTGTCTTAAGACATTGATCCTTAGACAAAATGATTCCATTCCTAAAGGGTAATAAACCACTCTTAGAATCCTACATCCTGTACCTGATCAATATTTGATCAATGTATGATGCCTAAGACAGGGCTAACTGTTTGTTCTTATGATCCCGAATGATCTACATCCCTAAAATGTATTGTGCCTCACCGAAATCTTTCATTTAAAATTGGGCAGCTAGCCAATTTTTAATGTCAATCAGATGCCCTACATCATTCCCAATGAGTAGGATATCATCCACATACAGGAAAGTTACCGAGTTGTTGATGATCTTCTTGTAAACACATGGCTCATCAACGTTCTGATCAAAGCCAAACGACTTGACAACAGTGTCAAATCTGATGTTCCAAGATCTAGATGCTTGTTTAAGCCCATAAATGGAACTATTACACTTGCAAACTCTTTGCTCTTGATCTGGAACTATGCACCCCTCCGGTTGAGTCATATAAATGGTCTCCTCAAGATTACCATTAAAAAAGACAGTTTTGACATCCATTTGCCATATTTCATAATCATAAAATGTGGCTATGGACAGGAGAATCTAGATAGACTTGAGCATGACAACAAGTGAAAAAGTTTCCTCATAGTCAACTCCCTCAACCTAAGTATAACCCTTTGCCACGAGTCTAGCCTTAAAGGTTTGCACCTTTCCATCTACACCTCTCTTTCGCTTATAGATCCACTTACACCCAATAAGTCTTACCCCATCAGGTGGATCAACAAGCTCCTAGACGTTATAGAAGTACATAGACTCCATTTCTTGGATCATGGCTTTAACCCATTCATCTTTGCCAACATCTTCCAATGCTTTCTTAAAAGACAACGAATCCTCGACTCCATCATTCATAGTGACGTTTTGGGCTTCAGTCAAACCCATGTAGCGATTCAGTGGGTTCATAACCCTCCTACTACGTCGAGGCAGTATCAACTCTTAAGCTTGTTGACTAGACGTTTCGACCTCAACAACTCTTGTTGATCTATTGACCTGTTCAACAACTCTTGTTGAACCCTCAACAGCCTCAGTCTTACTAGAGATCTCACGTAAAACGAGCTTACTTTGTTGTTTATGATCCTTCATGTGGTTTTCTTCCAAGAAGATAGCATTAGAAACAAACACTTTGTTCTCACTCGGATCATAGAAGTATCCATCTCTCGTTTCCTTGGGGTACCTTACAAAGAGGTAAACCTTCGAACGCGGTTCCAACTTCTTTGGGTTAGCCACTAGCATATGTGTCGGACAGCCCCAAATCCTGAAATGGAGTAAACTACCTTTATGGCCTCTACACAACTCAAAAGTGTTTTAGAAACAATTTTCGAGGGAATGTTGTTTAGGATATAACATGCAGTCTCCACCACAAAACCCTAAAACGAGTCTGAAAGATGAGCATAACTCATCATAGACCGAACCATGTACAACAAGGTTTTTGTTTTTCTTTTCAAATATACCATTCTACTAAGGTGTACCAGGGGGCTAATAGTTGGACTCAATCCCATGTTCTATCATATAGTTCTGGAATTGGAGGTCCATATACTCTCCACCACAATCAGATCATAGTGTTTTTATCTTCTTACCTAACAAGTTTTCAACTTCAGCCTTATATTCCTTGAACTTGTCAAGAGCTTCAGACTTACGTTGCATTAGGTAGAGATACCCGAACCTTGAAGAATTATCTATGAAAGAGATGAAATATTCATGCCCAACCCGAGCTCTAACATTCATCGGACCACAGAGGTTCGAATGTATAAGCTCCAAGGCTTCCTTAGCTCTGTAACCTTTTCTAGTAAAAGGTCGTTTGGCCATCTTGCCTTCAAAGCATGATTCACATACTGGCAAAGAGTTTTCTTCTAAACTCTTTATAAGTCCACTTTTCACAAACTTCTCAATCCGATTGAGGTTGATGTGACCTAACCTCAGATGCCAAAGATAGGCATTTTTCCTAGGAGAAACATTTGGTCTTTTAGTTGTTGTTGTCGTACTAAACATTTCAATGTTAAACAAGGCTTTTATGACTAACGCCCTTAGTACATATAAGTTACTTTCCATTGAACCATAACCAATCTCCATTCCATTCTTGAAAATAAACACATTATTCTTAGAAAAGAAGATGGTATACTCTTGATCAATGAGACAAGAAACCGAGATTAAGTTCCTCTTAATATGAGGAAGTACAAAAAACATTATCCAGTAACAAATAACGTTTCTTGTCAACAAATAACTTTAGCCTGCCTACAGCAACAGCTGAAACAACCTCACCAGTACTGACTCGAAGAGTCATCTCTCACTATGGCAACGTTTTTTAGGAATTGAATCCTTGGTAAGAGGAACTAACATAATTGGTAGCACCCAAATCTAAGATCTAAGCAGAATCATCATTCTCTACCAGACACGTCTCCAAGACCAATAAATCAGATTTACTGTCTTGTCTCTTCTTTTGAGAGTAGTGGGATCAGTGTCAAAACAACTAACAATACTGGTTTTGTCATTCATCCTTTTATGCTCGAAAAGTAAAAACTGACGTTCAAATAAATTTTGCAGTGAATCCATGATCTCGTGTGCAATGATCATGTTCTCAACCTGCTTGGCCAAAACATCAGGTATGTTAGCCAAAATGTAAAGTCGGGCCAACGAATTAGCCTTCATTCATATCTCATATGCATTGCGAACAATGGTGCATCAAAGGTCCGGACTTGAGGACACTCCTCAACTATGAAAAATACGAGGTCGTTTGTCACGAAATACGTTTCACACAATTATTTCCACTGTATGTAGTCGGTCATATTTAGAACACTAAACGGAAATACTAACGAGTTGCTGAAAAGAAAAACACATTGACCTGCGTTAGGTTTTAAGCAAATACCCGTTGTAAAACAAAACAACAATCAATAAGGTTTTAGCAAAACTAATATGAACCCCATGTGACATCTAGTTTCGCAATGACGCTTCAAAGGTTTAGGACAAAAGCCGCCAAAGGGAAGTCACTTATCCCTCCTCTGAATTGAGAAGTTCTCAACCAGTCATTAATACCAGAACAACTCTTGCTTCTATAACCGTAAGTGTGACCCACCATTTTAGGCCCTAAAGGTCTTCCCCAAAAAGCCAATTCGAAGGGAAAAAAATCTGATTGGGGCAAAACCTAAAGCGACCTATCCATTTCTGAAGTTCACTTTGATCTTGACCAACTGCACAAAACCCATTCAAAGGGGGACGCTCCAAGGCGACACGAGGGAATACAGAATGATCTCACGATGTGAATCAATGACAAAGACCATAGGACGTGTTGACACATACCCTTCACCCACTTACTATAAATACTCTCTTTGTTCACCTTGATATTGACTCATGCAAACACCATCCGAAGGGGGATACTCCTAGGGCACCACGAGGCCAAGGATTTTAACTAGGGTTTAGTTTACTTAGAAAAAATATGGCTAAGGATTTTAACTAAGTGACTTTTAGGATTTCCCAAGAGTAACTTTTACCTTGGATAGTGAAACAACTTTGATCATCATTCATTAAACTCTTTAACGGAGTCTTTGACCAAAATGTCACATGCTTGTTGAAAATCTATCTAATTCACCTTTCCAAGTAGGTTCCCAGGTAGGGGTGTTACATTTCCATCAACTTAAAAACCCCAGCCTAGCTAGAACCCGCCTTAGACAAAAGGCCCCTTATAGATTAATTTAAAACAAATTTAATCTTTTATGCCAATTAATTTAATCCTATTAAACCGATTTTAAAAGATTAATCTAGATTACTAAACTCTTTAGAACCACTTGAACTTAGGTCTATCTCAATCCAATTTTAAACCCCTTTTAAGAAAAAAAAAAAAAACTTGAATTCATCTGCAACTCTTTCTTATTGATTTTAGGTTTAATTTCCTTTATGACACTTATAAATGGAAAAACCACCACAATGCGAAGCTAACACATGCAAGACATTCATAACGATTATAAATAGCCTAAGTGTCATGCTCAATGCATTGTTCATTCATTGCTACTTCTTTTATAAAACACTTATACAAAACAGCAATGAAACAAGCAAAACATGCTTCCATTCACCCTTAGACTATAACACTTATAATAAAAGGATGATGCATGATAATGTTCACTCATGCAAAATATAACTCTTATATTTCATGATGCATGCATATGCTTTCAAGTAATTTCTTCATGCTCAATTATAACATTTATAATACATGATGCATGAATTATTGCATAATCTAAGGTGGGTTTTAAACTATATGTCAAATACTTTGGCATATAAGCACCATACATCACATGTATAAAAAATAAATGTTGACGAATCGGGTAAAATTGCCTTAAAAACACAAAATTAAAGTTAACTATTATAAAGACAAGAAGTCTCTGGTTCAAACAGGCGAACCAGGTCTTGAGCCGTCCAGGCGAAGCAACGCGTCTCCAACCATCGTGTACTAAACTCCCCGCGATCGTCTACACGATAAAACAAACAGTTTGCTCTATCGCTTACCAATGCTCCCAAAGCTAAACGATCGTTTAGCAAATACTACATGATCGTGTACCTTTTACTAAGCGATGAAGCCTGAGGTACGCGGTCGCTTAGCGCGCTCAACACAATGGCTGCCTTCCGCGATTGCCTAAACAACTACGATGCGTCAAAACATCATCACCTAAATGATGACTTAGCTAGCGCCACCATATCGTATACGCCCGATCGTGTAGGTAGTAACTAAGCGATGAGGCTTGCTAACTACACGATTTTCTATCGCGTGCCTTTTACTAAACGATGAGCATCACATGCTCCCACTACGATCGTCGGCCTCCAGCGCCTACGTGAATGGGAAATCAACGCTATGCGATAGAGTAAATGATTTACCTCATCGCTTAGCATTAGTTAAACAATCGTTTAGTAAATACAACATGATCGTATAGAATAATCTACATGATTGCTTAGTTAAATCCCAACAATCGTTTACCTAAGGCTACACGATAAAACCAACACTTGGTCTTTTTCTTCGTTGAGAACTAAATCTCCATGCATCGAAACTTCAACACGAACAACTGGACTAACTCAAACTCTTTGAATTACAGACTCGATTGCAAGTTAATTACGCCCAAAAACAAAGAGGCCCTTACAAATTAACACTTTGTAATTGAAAAAAGCATTAACTAAAGGCAATTAAACCTGAAACATTCATCAACTCCATCCACAAATGCACTTAACAATTAAACACAAATACAGAAACCCACCAACACTGTAAAATGAAGTTCAAAACAGACTTGTAATTTGAAATATTAGAACAACCTGGCTCTGATACCAATTAAAGGAAATATATCATGAGGATCTCTATGAGCAGCGGAAAGATCATTCCAAATTACAATCATGTATGACTATTACCACTACAGTTATAAACAGAAACACGCGGTTATGCATTCATTACAGAAATTGCAGCATGATACAACAAAAATCAAGGAGAAATCTACACACATTTGTAAGACTCTTCTCCACGCTCCTGGATCACGAACGCTCGAACACAGCAACCTCGAACGCTCGTCCAACACGTCCGCTACACTGCACAAACACCGCATACACAAACTCAGCAATCGCTTCAGTCACGAACACCCCAACAGCACGAACAGCCTCCACAGAACCTCAACGGTGTCGAGTTGAGTATGACACCACTAAGAAGGCTACCTTGGTATTCTCCGTGTGAGAATCCAGAGGGTGGGCTCTGTGTGGACTTGGTTTGAGGTAGAAGATGGAGGAAACAACAATCGTGTAAATGATTGAGCAAGTGGGAGAAGGCTGAACTTATCGTATAAGTTGATACCCAATCATTTAGCAAAAGCTAAGCAATCGTCTATTAAAAGATAAGTGATTGTTTAGCTCATCGCTTAGCTACGTGTCTATCGCCTACAAACATTACACGATTGCTTAGCTTGCTTCAAGTTGTCGCTTAGTAAATCCTATTTACTTGCAAACCTCTATAAAGCAGGTCATATTCGTAGTAGTCACCAGGATCAAGTATCCAACCTTAATCCTTATACTACAGACCTATTTAGATTATCACTTAAGGTATGATCCACTTGTATATCACATATACATGCTTAAGTTTATATAAGATAACCAAGGAGCTTTGTTTATTGGGTATGAGTAAATGCCATAATGAAATAACATTTATTTTATTCATCAAACAATGTGTATCATTAGAAACAACGAGACTCTGGAAGAATTAGGACACCAATCCCAACACTTTCAAGGATGTAGCATTTGTCGATACAAATACTTTGTCTTCTTGGGAATCATAGAACAATCATTCTTTTGTTTCTTTGGGGTATCCTACAAAAAGGCATAATTTTGAACGTGTTTTCAGTTTCTTAGTATTTTGTACCAATACATGTGCTGGACAACCCCAGATACAGAAATGACGTAAACTTGATTTGCATCATTTCCATAATTCATACGATGCTTCTAAAACACTTTTTGAAGGAACAACGTTTAGAATATATACAGCAGTCTGTACTGCAAACCCCCAAAAGGTTGAGGTAACTGAGCATAACTCATTGTTGATCAGACCATGTCTAACAAGGTTCGATTTCTCCTTTCTGCAACACAACTTTGTTGTGGTGTTCTGTGAGCTGAGATTGAATTCCATGATCTACTAGATAGTTCTGAAATTGTAAATCTATATACTATTCACCTCAATCAGATCGAATTGTTTTTATTCTTTTACTTAACAAATTTTTTGTCTCAATCTTAAATTATCTGAACTTTTCAAGAGTTTCAGACTTATGACTCATTAAGTAAATGTAGCCATATCTCGAGTAATCATCAATAAAACTAACGAAATATTGATAGCCTCCTCATGCTTTTACACTTATCGAACCACATAGGTCTGAATGTATAAATTCGAGAGTCTCTTTGGCACGAAGACCTTTGTCAGAAAAAGATCTTTTTGTCATTTTTCCCTCAAGACATGATTCCTATAGAGGTAAAGAACCATCTTCTAACTGACTTAGATGATCATTTTTTACTAATCTCTCAATTCTGTTGAGATTAATGTGACCAAATCTGAGGTCCCAAAGATAAGCGTTAGGAGAAATTTTCCGTTTTTCATTTTAAGTCTCAGCCGTTTTAAATATCTATATATTTAGAATGGTTTTTGCTTCAGTTGGTTTTAATATGTACAAGTTATTTTCGAGTCTTGTAGAACAAATATGAACACCTCTTGAAAAAAAAACACTTCATTAGTTTCAAAAGATATTTTATACATATTTTCTAGTAGACAGGAAATGGAGATTAAGTTTCTTTTTATCTTAGGTACATAATACACATTCCTAAGTAAGATAAAAGATTCTCCAAAAAATAGCTTGACATCTCCCATTGCATGAGCTAAAATGACTTCACTCGTTCCCACCTTGAAAGTCATTTCCTATTCAGAAAGTTCGCTCCAAGAACTAGTTTCCTGTAGAAAAGTGCAAACATGATTAGCGGCGCCTGAATCTAATATTCAGGTTAGGTGAGTGTGGACTCATAAATTGGTTCTCTAAGCATATATGGATATGGACAATGATGAATGTGAATCATACAAGCTCATGTTGCCATAAACTTGATGACTTGGAAAGATGGAGATGGAGTGTGGACGTTGTGTTATGCTTATTTACACTTTATGTGATACTACTTCTAGATGTATGCGTTATTAATGAAATGCTTGTAGTACGCTATGCGTTGTCACAAGTTTTCTTGCGCTGAAACCAAGTATATATCCAACGCAAGTTTCTTAGAGTAATCCGAGGTCGAACACAGGGATTGTTGTCGTTAATGCGTTACATTTGTGATATATGCGACCGGTATTTTTACAATTAATAAAGAGTGTGTTTGTATAGGAAATTAAATTGCGGTAAAATAAAATTGTGCAGAAAAACTAAAGTTGCGTTAATAAAATAAAGTGCGATGAAAAAAAAAACCTAAGCTAATGTGATACAAGATACAAGATACATGATATACATGATGCTGAGTTTGAGACTGACTGTGAAGTTTATACAAAGGATTGTGGTATGCGATGGCAAGTCTTTATGGATGAGTCAAAAATAGAAAGGATAACTAGTAAAAACATCGCAAGTTTATTAATTGCGTTAAAGATGTAACTAAGGTTCCGCTTTCCCTTGACGTACAGCTCTCGGTGATCAGTCGCGTTCCCACATCTCTATGGTGAAACAGGGATGAACGTGATGAACGCAAGGTTGCTTCCATCTCTAGAAGTACTTCTTGCTTTAGTTAGCACATTCTCCCAACCCTCTCTCGATAAGCGAAATGGCATCTTCACTTCTGCTCTCACAGATTAGGATGAAGTCTAACATGCCTTAGCTAAACATAATTATTTCCTTATCACAGATTGATTTACTTGGTTAATTCTTACTAATTACCAAGGGATTAAGAAAACATCATGGAGAAAGTGAAACATGGATGAATGGAAATAGATAGAAAGATGATAATGGAAACGATCATAACAATTAATACAACGATGAAGCGTCTAATACATGGTGTGAATGATAGAGATTAAGAAGGTGAGTACAAGTGATGAAAGGAGATAGAAACAAATACAGAAGAGTGTCAAAGTCTTGACACAGATCTGGACGATGGTTTTGCTTGCCGACGTGTAAAATGGATGAATAGAAGAGCTTCCCTCTCAGGCTTGCTCATCTGGTAGAGGTGACCTTCGTACAGAGCTTCGACGGTGGGGATCGNTAAAATGGATGAATAGAAGAGCTTCCCTCTCAGGCTTGCTCATCTGGTAGAGGTGACCTTCGTACAGAGCTTCGACGGTGGGGATCGGAATGATTCTTTGCCCAGAGACTCACCTCTCGGCCTTGTCTCTTAATTCTTCTCGGATCTACTCTGATTTTTCGCTCAACCAGTCTCTCTCTCAGATCAGTATATACACTTTTCTTTGTATTCAAGAATATTTTTTCAATGGAATGGCCGGAGCTATTTATAGGCTAAGCTTTGACTCTCTGACTTGTGGTCCCCACTTTATTGTTAAGGCAGTTCCTGAAATGGTGGAGTGAATATTCCTTCTGTTACGCAACCAATCCCCTTCGAAATGCACAACGGTCAGCTGTACACGCGTTAGAATCCTCCGCAATTGCGTTTCTCTTTACAACTTCGATCGTTTGCCCACATGCGGTGTTATTTTTTATTACCGCATGCGGTTGAGATTGCGTTGATCACTTAGCTCTTCATCGATTTTCGCATGCACCGTCATTGTGTTGATCATCTGTTCAATCCTGACTGATGGGCGCAATGCGACGTAGATGCGTTGTCGTTTTATCTTTGAGCCATGAATGCATGTGGTGACTTGATCTCCTGCAAAACAGATATGAAATATCTTTTCTACCATCGCAATGGTGTCAGTGGGTGTATTGACGACAATTTATAATTCTCGCATTTCTTAGCTAATTTCGATACAATTGACGCAATTTTCCTTTCTTTTAGCCACAATATCTAAATAAAACAGTATAAATAACTTGTATTTCTACAAGTTATCAGTGAGTATTCTCCACTAGACATGTTTCAACTACTAGTAAATCTGATTTACCTTGTTTCACCTTTTCTGCTTTCTTTTCAGCCAAATACTTTCGGCAGTTACGCTTCCAGTGCCCATCCTCTCCGCAATGGAAACATTTTCCTTTGGGAGTTTTGTTTTTGTTTTTCTTAGCAGTGGTTTTCTTATTTCCTTTACCTTTTTTCTTCATTTGTACGACTTTTTCTTTTGAAGAAGAAGGAACAGAATTTTTGTTATCAGTGGGTCTTGTTCCAGACGATGACCCCTTAAAAAACTTCTTAGGTTTAGAAATAACATTTACTTCTTTCCCCTTAAGTTTTATTATAAACAGATATGTTTGTAACTCGTTCAACAATGTGGTCAAATTATAAGTAAGTTTGTTCATAATAACATTGGTTCTGAATGGCAGATAACTCTCCGGGAGAGATTCCAATATCATACTTACTTGACTTGTTTCATCTATCATCGCCCCATGAGCTTCAGCAACATTAAAATGGACCATCATATCGAGAACATATTCTCTGATATTGGTTCTATCTTTCATGCGAGTAATGTAGATATACTTAATGGCTTCATGTCGAATAGAGGATGACGGTTACCCGAACATCTTCTGAAGCGACGCCATTATCTCACGGGCGGTGGGCATTACCTCATGTTTCTTATTAAGTACATCAAATATACTTGCTAAGATGTAGGCCCGAGCTTTCTCATTAGCCCTTACTACCGATCATAGATGCCCCAAACATTTCGGTTCGCTATTGTACTGGGAACCGGAGGACGTTCCTCTATCAACAAAAACCTCAAATCATCCACATCTAATATTGTATTGATGTTGGATTTCCAGTTTGAATATCCTTCACCATTAAATTTATCGGAAGCTAGTAGTTGTATGATTGAATTCGACATTGCTGAAATAATTTAAACAAAGTCTATTAAACATTATGCATCTAAGTCCAATTTTAGCAAAATAATAAAGTACCCAATAAATCTTTATCTATTTGCAATGATACTTTAGTGATTTTAAATAGTTGCTACCGAGGGGCGGTCAATAATTCCTTCATTGAAGCAAGACAAATTCTTGACCAAATACTATATCAGAATAACTCTTTACTCCTATAGATCTTTTGGTTATCGTTTTCTGTCAAGATCTTTACTAACAATTAGTAATTCTTATAATTGTAAACTGCCATTTTCAGATCTTATAGAACGGTATGAATATGCCCCCAAAATGGAAGACAATACCCAAGACAGAACTATAAGACCCTATTCATTACTAAAGCTTGGGTTGTTCCGAATCCTATGTTACAACCCTCCGTGGGAATCGTCGTGGTTAACGACTAGCTAGTACCACCTAAAAACGATAGCAAGCATAACATAGGAATCTCACGGTTCAAACTAATGGAGAAGACCATAGGAAATATTGACACATTTTCTTCACCCACTTACTATGAACTACTTCCCCTATTCACCTTATTATTGACCCATGCAAACACTTTTCGAATGAAGAAGTCGCGGTAAAATCAAGACGAAGTCGAGCATGGATCTCACGGTGTGAACTCTTAAGGACGTGAGAGCTCATAACTATAGATCGAAATATATTGTTAATCTCCCACTAAAGTGTTCTATATGTTTGGGCATCTATTTACTTAGTTAAAATCAACTAACTTTTAAACAACCTAGGTCTATATCATTCTTATCCAAGTATAACATCTATATTTGGATATAGCCCTGTGATGTCTAAGTGTTTAAACAAGTTTTAAACCTCACACCGCTCATGCACGCTCATAAAATCAGTTAACAATGCTCAATCTTTCGGTCATAATCCCCAGATAGAAGATGTTACGTAAACCGTCAACTTAAGTACCCCCCCTCCCCGCACCTCCCCCAGCCTTAGATAGGTTTATGAACCGGTTTGAGTTTGTAACCAAATTTTATAAGATAACAATCAATTTTAACGGTTAAAATTAGTTGTTAACCTAAATGAGCATGCTATATCTCTTTGTTATGGATTTTAAAGTATAATACAATTTTATAACATCTTACAAACATTAGGCATGCTAAACATCCATAACATTCATCAAAGGAATTTTAATACAGCATTTATATTAAAAGAAAACCCTATTCATGCCTACTATATATTATAACAATTTATAACATACTTTCAATGCATGTAACATGCTTCCTACAGTGCGATTTTAAATCTGTATGGCATACTGTATGCATATATAAGATTTATTTAATTATAACATACATCGCATGCATAAACAACTAAACACATACTGATACGATTTTTAGTTTTGGTTTTGGCATTTTTAAGTAAACAAAACCTAAATATTACAAACCAGCAAGAAACAGCTTCAGAACTGCTTTTGGACCGCTCGAATCGCTCCAAACCGAACCCAAACAACTTAAACTCTACTAGAAAATTTGAACCGGCCTAGCAAAAACCATTTGAGGCCGAACCGGACAGAATCTCAAGAAAAATCGATCGAACCAGCTACTCTCACTAGCTTTTGCTAGTTCTGGTGTCGATTGGTTCAACTCTTGCTCAAATTCGATCTCTCGTTCCATGCTTCGAAATCTCACTTGAACTTAATTCAAAATCTCGTTCAACTCGATCTCTCGCTCGAAATTCCAAAAAAAAATCTCGTTCGAACTGGAAATCTCGCTTAAACTTGATTCAAAATCTCGTTTGAACTTAAAAACTCACTCGAAAATTCCATTAGAATCTCGCTTGGAACGAAATCTCGCTTGTAAGAAACATCTCGCTCTCACTGGAAAGGGAAATCTCGCTTGAACTTTAACAACAAGATTTAAGCAGAAGTTGATGAACTGGAAACTGCAACTCGACCTTCTTCACTTCTTTTGTCAATTACATCCTAATTTCAACTTCTAATGACTCCATATGAATTACAGACTCTTAAATACATATTAAGGCCCATCAAACAAAAACCAATTACAAGAAAAAAAACGTAATTGAAAGGGTTTAAAACGCCAAAACACTAGAAAAAACAATATTAGCATACTATTTCATGTAGTTCATGGAAAAACACCCACCAAACTCAAATTAACAATAGTTAAGCGCTTAAAGCATGCTCTGATACCAATTGTAGGAAGATATATCACGCATTGGAAGACTACAGAATCAATAAGCACTTAAACTACATTTAATTTGAGTTTTAAGTATGTTGTACATATGATATTCAAAAGAGGGTTTGAAACACATATTACCTTTGAAGAATCCTCCACAAAATCAGCAACACCAAGATCTCGCTAGAATCATCGAGTAGACTACCACCGAGATGTTCTCTATTATGCTCAAGCTAGAATGTGTGGTGGAAACACTTGAACAAGTTGAGTTGATGAGGAACGAGAGTAGAGTTATCAATGTAGAACTTTTCTATCTTTTTTTCAATCTCTTGTTGATCTTCATGCATGGAGCTTCAAATATATAGGTAAAAACTATGCAAAAGTATTAGGTTGCATGTTCGGCAGCTCCAGCTTGAAGATTAGTAATGGAATTTGGTGATTCTTCAATAAATATGGTTAGTGGATTTTTCCCAAAATATGGAAAAATTCACTTACTAAAAATATTTTCAAAAAAACATTTTTTTTTAAAATTAGTTTTATAAAATTAATTCAAAATAATTAATTAGATAAAACTAATTTTAAATTTAAATATTAATTTAATATCTAAATATTAAATTAATACAATCCCCAATAAATCAATTTTATATTTAAATCATAATTTAAATATTAATTGATTTTCCATTTTCGTTTAATTTCAATTAAAATAAACGTTTATAATTGTATCATATACAATTAATTGAAAAACCCTAAAATTCATACATCAATACTCGATTTGTTATTCCAATTTAATGAGCTAGTAGAGGGATCTAATGGACCTACAGATCATAAGCTTCGATGATCTGTAATTAATTCATTAAAACTCTTTAATCGAATTAATTACTATTTGTTAACTATCAAGACACACTACTATAGTTCGATAGTTGCACTCTGCTCACTGTAGATATATTTCTGTCCATATAAACTATAATCAGTAAGTCGATCCTTCACAGGTCGTTCGTAATCACAGCTGGGTCAAGATTACCATTTTACCCCTGTGAATACATCTCGTTCCTTAAGTTCCCACTGACCCTCTAATGAATAATTTGATTCATAATACTTATGAATCAAGTCCTTTCTCTATCATGAAAAGGCATAGCCCCGATTGTTCAAGACCTAAAACCAATACTTAAGAGAACAGCCTATCTGCTAACCCTAAAATGGCTAGGAGTGAATTTCATCTTACAGGGCTATGTCCCCAGCTATTCATCCAGTCTTATTCCAAAAATGGAAGGCTTATTGAGTAGTGCAGTTGAACTACTCTCACCTATGACGATCAAAGGATAATCCCAAATAAACAGGAGTTCATAGCTAGCACAGAATTAAGATCGAATTATCCTAGGTTACTTAAAATGAAATAGTCAGTTTTAATAGTAAATGGTCGTTGTAAAGAAAAGTGACTATTTCGTGGTCTAGTCTATATGCAAACTCATTGCATGAGATGCCCCCACTCACATGTCTCTACATGAATAATCTGTGGATCACATTATTTTTATTACCTACAAAATGGGATGCATCCAATAGTGTTACCAGGATGAGATACCCAATTTCATCCATATACTTATTTGACCATTTAGGCTATATACTATTAACTTGATCCTATTTATGTCACCACATAAAGTTAAAGTATTCGTACTATAGCCATGGATATCTTTATTGGATTTTCATAATATAATACAAAATCAACAACTTTATTGAATAAAATACTCAATAATATTTTATTGAAAAATAGAATGTTTAACACGAAATGCGAGTTCTAGGACATTCCCGATAGACTGCTCCATTCAGAAAGTGTTGGCATAAATTAAGATCAGGTAAATGGGGAAGTTATTCACCCTAAAATCAAAAGTGATGGTTTTTATTTTAACTCTCACGTCTTAAAAGCTCACATCGAGATTCATGCCTCGCTTTGTGTCGATTATGAACCTCGACTGCTCCATTCGTATAGTTTTGACATGAATCAAGATAAGGTGAATGAATGAAAGTTTTTCAATGTAAAATTAAATATACGATATATAAAATTCAACTCTCACATCTCTAGAAAGTTTACACCATGAGATCTGCGCAACGCTTCGTGTCGATTACGAACCTCAACTGCTCCATTCGGAAAGTATTTGCATAGTGTCAAGAACAAGGTGAATGGGTAGTTCATAGTAAGTGGGTGAAGAATATGTGTCAACATATCCTGCAGGTCTCTTCCATTTGTTTGGACCGTGGGATTCCTATGTCGCACCTGCTTGTTGTCTTTAAGTCGAACTTACTAGTCGTTTAACGATGGCTATCCTCTCTAAGGGTTGTAACATGGGATGCAAAATAACTCAAACTCCAGAAATTGATAGGATTTCTTTGGTCATTTTTAACCTTGACAAGTTTCATCAGGACCGATCTTTGAGGTCTGAAAATGGAGGGTTACACTTACAGAATTACTAAAGTATTAGTAAGTTCTGACAAAATACGGTACCTACATGACTATCAGAATATAAGTTATTCTAGAGATAGTATTTAGTCAAGATTGTCTTGCTTTAGTGAAGAAGTATTAGACTACCCGTCAGTAGCACTTATTCTTATTCACTATGGAATCGTTGCAAATAAATAATGATCATCAGTACATTATTACTTTTTCCTAAAACTTGATTTGGATTTGGTTGTAATTTACTAATAAGAATATGTTTAAATTTTCAACATGTCGAAATCTTCTAAAATACTCGTTTCCGCTTTAATTAATGGTAATAACAATTCAACATGCAAATTACTAGCAAATGATGATTCAAAACTAGTTTTAACAGAGGATTGTCCTCTATCTCCCAACTCATCTAAAGTTTTGAACAATATAAATGAGAATGAAAAATTTGAACAACAAGATAAATATGATTTACTTGTCATCAAAACATGTTTAGTTGAAAACAATAAATGACCTGGATAATAGATTTATTTTCTCTCAAGAAACTAGTTCCTGGAGACAACTTAAAGGCAAAGCAACCTTTAAGGTAAGGACCGGGGAGGTTGTATCAGCTAAACCAGTGGGAAATATGAAGTTATTTATAGGAGATAAGCACATTTTACTTGAAATGTTTATCATAATCCTTCTATGAAAATGAATTTAATATCTGTCTCATGTTTTCTGGTACGAAATTACAAAGAGAGAACAATGAAGTGTTCATTACTTCAAAAAACACTAATATTTGTTTTGCAAATTAGAAAATAACTTGTACATGTTAAAACCGACTAAGGTTAAAGCCGTTTTGAACATAGAGATGTTTAAAATAGTTTAGACTCAAAATAAGAAAAGGAAAGTTTCTCCAAATGCTTATCTTTGGCACTTGAGATTTGGTCACATAAATCTTAACAGGAATGAGAGATTGGTGAAGAACGGTTATCTAAATCAGTTAGAAGACACTTCAGTACCACCGTGTGAATCTTGTCTTGAGGGTAAAATGACGAAAAGATCTTTTTCTAGAAAAGGTTTTCGAGCCAAAGAACCCTTAAAGCTAGTACATTCGGACCTTTGTGGTCTTATGAATGTTAGAGCTAGAGGAGGGTATGAATATTTCATTAGCTTTGTTTATCACTATTGGAGGTATGGGTATATTTACCTAATGCATCATAAATTCAAAACATTTGAAAAGTTCAAAGAATATAAAGCTGAGGTTGAGAATCAATTAGGAAAAAAGCTTAAAACACTTCGATCAGATGGAGATGGTGAGTATATGGACTTAGAATTCCAGAACTATTTGATAGAGCATGGAATCCAGTCCCAACTCACAGTCCCTAGCACACCTCAAGAAAATGGTGTGACACAAAGGAGAAACAGAACCTTGTTGGACATGGTTCGTTCCATGATGAGTTATGCCCAGTTACCAAGTTCCTTTTGGGGTTTTGCAGTCTAGACTGCAGTATATATTTTGAACACAGTTCCCTCGAAAAGTATTGTTGAAACACCTTACGAGCTCTAAGAGGACATAAAGATAGCTTACATCACTTCGGGATATGGCATCCTCAGTACACATGTTGGTGCAAAATCTTAAGAAACAGAACATTGTTTAAAAGTATGCTCATTTATAGGTTATCCCAAAGAAACAAAAGGTGGTTTTTTCTATGATCCTTAGGAAGATAAGGTATTTGTATCAACAAATGCAACTTTCCTAGAGGAGGACCACATAAGGAATCATCAACCTAGTAATAGAAGAAATGAACAGAGAAATGATAAATGCATCAACAAGAGTTGAAGATCGCACAGGTCCATCAACAAGAGTTGTTGATGAAACTGATACTCCACATCCTTCTCAAGAGTTGAGAATGTCTCGACGTAGTAGAAGGGTTATCCAACAGCCTGATGGTATATGGGTTTAACTAAAACTCAAGTCATCATACCTAATAATGGTTTAGAGGATCCATTAACTTTCAAACAAGCAATGGATGATGTGGACAAAGAACAGTGGGTTCAAGCCATGGATCTTAAATTTGAGTCAATGTACTTCAATTCAGTCTGGGACCTTGTAGATCAATCAGAAGGGATAAAACCCATCAGTTGTAAGTGGATCTACAAGAGAAAACGAGACCAAGCTTGAAAGGTGTAAACCTACAAAGCTAGGCTTGTGGCAAAAGGGTTTACCCAAAGAGAGGGGTGGACTATGAAGAAACCTTCTCTCCAATTGCCATGATAAAGTCTATTAGAATACTTTTGTCCATAGCTGCATTTTATGATTATGAAATCTAGCAAATGGATGTCAAGACAACCTTCCTAAATGGCTATCTTGAAAAGGGTATCTACATGTCTCAACTAGAAGGGTTCATAAAACAGGGTCAGGAGCAAAAGTTTGCAAGCTTAATCAATCCATTATGGGTTGAAACAAGCATCTCGATCCTAGAATATGAGATTTGACATTGCGATCAAATCTTATGGCTTTGATCAAAATGTTGACAAACCTTGTGTAGAAAATCGTTAACAAAACTTTCACTTTTCTAGTTATATATGTTAATGATATTCTACTCATAGGAAATGAAGTAGAATTTTTAGCTGACGTCAAGAGATGGCTTGCTACGAAACTCCAAATGCAAGATTTGGGTGAAGCACAGTATGTTCTTGGGTTCCAAATAGTTTGGAAACGAAAGAACAGAACTTTAGCATTATCTCATGCATCTTATATAGACAAAATGTTGTCTAGATATCAAATGCAAAATTCTAAGAAAAGAATATTTCCTTTCAGACATGGAATTCATCTGTTTAAGGAACAAAGTCCTAAGACACCTCAAGATGTTGAGGTTATGAAACGAATTCCATATGCATTAGCAGTAAGAAGTTTAATGAATGCCATGTTATATACTCGTCCCAACATATACTATGCAGTTGGAATAGTCAGCAGATTTCAGTCTAATCCAGGATATGATCATTTGACTGTCATTAAGAACATCCTCAAGTATCTTAAGAGAAAGAGGAATTATATGCTCATGTATGGTGTTAAGGATCTGATCCTTCTTGGATACATTGAATCTGACTTCCAGACCGACATTGATTGAAGGAAATCAACTTCGGGGTCCATATTCACTCTAAATGGAGGAGCAGTAGTGTGGAAGAGTATCAAGAAAAGTTGTATTATTGAGTCCACTATGGAAGCTGAATATGTCGTTGCAAGTGAAGCAACAAAAGAAGCAATGTGGCTCAAAAAGTTCTTAATTTATTTGGAAATGGTTCTAAATATGCACCTGTCAATAACCCTGTATTGTGATAACAGTGGAGCAATTGCAAACTCAAAGAAACTTGAAAGCCATAAATGTGGAAAGCACATCGAGCAAAAGTACCATCTCATCAAGGAGATTTTACACAGAGGAGATGTGAACGTCATGCAAATAGCCTCACAAGACAACTTAGCTGATCCATTTACAAAGGCCCTCTCGGCTAAAGTGTTTGAGGGTCACCTAGTAGGACTAGGTCTACGAGATACTTATCACTATAGCAAATGGAAGAATTTATGGGTATCTAATGCCCTAATTTATTGTATTTATACTTTTGTTTTTATTCTCATTTTGTACTCAACAGTGTATATATATTTATCCACTGGAGTTTTAGTCCAAGTGGGAGTATTGTTGGGTTGTATGTCCTAAAACTCACAGTTTGTAAAATTAAACATATTCTATTATCAATAAATATGTTATTCAATATTTCTTCAGTAAAGTTGTTATTGAATCTCTAAATTGCATTTGTAAGGTCTAAATCTAATAAACTAAGATCCATGGCTATTATATGAATACTTGAACTTTATGTAGAGACATAAAGATGGATCAAGTTCGAGTAATAGCTAAAACGGTCTATAGTATATGAATAAGGTTGGCTACCTTATTTTGGTAACACTATCGGATGTGGTCCACTCTGTAGTTGTTAAAAGTTTTTGTAAAGGTGCTACCAACGAAGTGATCCTGATTCATTCATGTATTGACATGAGGAATGGGTGCGCCCTATGCAATGAGTTTGCATAAGATCAAACCAAAAAATAAGTCACTCTTACTTTATAACATTGTTTACTATTTAAGATTGACTATTTCGCTTAGATGACATAGGTAACTCGATCTTAATCCTGAGTTAAATATGAACTCCTGTTTATTCGGAATTATCCTTAGATTTGCATAGATGAGGGTTAGCTCAAAAACGCAGGCTGAATAAGCCTCCCATTTTAGGGGTAAGACTGGGTAGACAACTGGAAACATAGGGTGCAATAAAGAATTCACGCCTGCCCGATTTAGGGATAGAAGAAAGGTTGTTCTCTTAAGTACTGAATCCAAGTCTTGAAAAAGGGGTCCCACCCTCTCATTGGCTCGAGAAGGATTCGATTTAGTGATTGGATCACAAACAAATTGTTCATTAGAGGATCAGTGGAACTTAAGAAACAAGATATAATATCGGGGTTAAAATAGCATATTAACCCAGCCATTATTACGAACAACCTGTGAAGGATCGACTTACTGATTATGTTTAAAATCAAATTAACACAAATATATCTACAGTGAGGAGAGTACAACTATAAATCTTAAATCGTTAGAGCTCATGATCTGTAGTTCTATACGATCATCTACTAGCTTGTAAAACATGAACACCTTGAATTAATAAATTGAGTGAATTTGGATTGATATCAATTGGAAGTGCTCAAATTGAAATGTTCAAATTGTAATTAGAGTTTGAATTTGAATAAGTTCAAATTCAAATTAGGGTTTGTATAATTTTTATATTTGATATAATTTATTGAAATTAAACGAAATTGGAGAGTTTATAATATTTAAATATTGATTTAAAAATTAATTACATGAATAAGATTCATGTTTAAAATTGGTTGTGTGCTTAATTTAATATTTGATATTAAATTATTTAATTAAGTAAATATGTTTAATTAATTAGAAATCAAATTAATTTTCAATTTCAATTCAATTTAAGAAATTGAATTTTGATGTTTTAGATTTAATTAATTATGAATTAATTAAATCAAATTTTGGTTAATTTTGGTATTAATTAAAATTTAAAATTGAAAAATGCAAAAAGAAAAATGAAAACTTGGTTTTGAGTGGGTTTTTCCCACATTTACATCTAGTAGGAGGTGTTCCTCCCAAATTGACACGCAAATCCCACTTCTTCGTGAAGTTGTTGTTGGCATTAAGCTGAGTTTTAATGCTTGCATATATTTGGTGAATAAAAGCTCAAAAATTAGAGATCGGATGAGAGCATTTCTGAGTTGGTTAGAAGAATGCTGTAGAAATTCATCTTCACCAAAAAAACCCACACAAACACCCTTCAAAAACTCACTCTAATTTGAGCTCCACCACTCAAATTCAAGGCTGAGAATAGTAGAGAAGATCTCTTAGTAGTTTACTACTTAATTAAAGCTGGAATCATGTGAAGAGCAGCTTGAAGTTAGGAGAATTCATCAAAGGTATGTCGTTAATAAACCCTCTTCTTAAATTTCTGTTTAAGCATACTTATAGAACTCAAATTAAATGTAATTAAAGTGCTTATTGATTCTGTTTTGTTTTCGTTGCATGCTAGTATATCCTAACAATAACTTGATTGTAGGGTTTCACCTTTTATTCCTAAAAATAACATGTCGATATCCACTCAAGAAAAATTGAAATTCTATCTAAAAAATGAAATTGTTGGGGTTGATGCCCTAAAGTCTTGTGTTCTGTAGTTTGTAAACAGTTTATTCGAACGCTTGTGATGTATAATATATGATATTTTACTTTACTTCTTCATTTTGCTCAGTTGTTTGTTTTATTTACTTTTCCACAAACCAATAAACCTAAAATCCCTAGTTATCTGTATGTAACATAAGCATGTATGTGGTGAAATACAAGTAGATCATGTCTTAAGTGATAATCAAAATGGTCTGTAGTATATAGATATAGGAGGGAAACCTTATCCTGGTAACGCTACGGATGCGGTCTGCTTTGTGGAATGGTCATAAATGTTGTGACTTGTCACATATGGTCTGATCTTGATCATTCGTGTAGGGGACATGCGAGCGGGGGTGTCCTATACAAAGAGTTTGTATAAGTCCTGACCACGAAGTGTTAACATCTCGTTATATAACATCGT